>NC_057714.1:34055852-34075067 GCF_004010195.1 Chiloscyllium plagiosum
ATTTGGCTGGGACAACACTACCATTATAGGGCAAGCCAAACAGAGAACAGCCAGGGAATTCCTAGAAGCATGGCACTCATCCACAAACTCCATCAACAAACACATAGACCTGGACCCAATATACCGGCCACTATAGCGGACAGCTGAAACTGACAACCGGAAGCGGCAGGGACAGGCCACTATAAATGCCGGAGGAAACACCACAGAAGCGCTTCACAGGAGGCTCCCAAGCACTGAGGATGTCACCTAGACAGGGGACGAAACGTTTGCAACAATAACTTCCAGCTCGGCGAACAGAACCACAGCATGTCCAATATTATGACAATGAAAGCAATTATTTTCTTTATATACTTTTAGGTTCTAGCCTTTCTGCTAAATAAGCTTGGCATTCTTCTGTCCATTCCCCAGAACAATACTTCGTCCATCCATATCTTTTCTATTCCTCCAATTTCCTTTTTGATTCCCATTTGGCCATTTCCACACATATATCTGTACGTGTGAGAGAGTTAGGTATCTGCCAGGACAGCCAGTCTTCTGACTTTTGAAACATGACACTCATATGAACATGGATGGGCATTCCTGAAGAAAGGCTGTTGCCTGAAATGTTGATTTTCTTGCTCCTAGGATGCTGCCAGACCTGCTGTGCTTTTCCAGCACCACTCTAATCTTGACTCGGATTTCTAGCATCTGCAGTACTCACTTTTGCCACTCAGATGAATATGTCATGAAGTACCTAAATACTATTTTGGAATTCTTCCATAATCATAATTCCCTTTATTCTCATTTTTTGTCTCTAGCTACAATAGTAAAAAACTGTACCTTTCAATGACTTTCTGCACATTGATCAGATGTAAGTCTCTAAATCGCTTTCTCTTCCAGAGACACACGGAAAGACTAACTCATTGACTTTGACTGTATTGAATCAACTAAAAAAACAATCCTCAGACTTATTTCTACCTCTGTTGTCCTGAACATTTCCACAAACATCAAACTATCCTTCTTCTTTTTGTTCTAAACTCAAACTGCTTTGTCTGCCTTTACATTAGGTTTTAAAATTTCACCTTATCAAACATCACATCAATTTGCAATTGGTGGTTCAGACTTTATGGGCTGAATGGCCTTCTTAGTACTGTATGATTCTGTGATTCTATCTCCCCAGGTAGCTGGTTGTCATTGAACATAAGTCACATACGTTCTTGGCAAGGCTAGCTTTAGTTCACTGCTTCAAATGACTTTTTCACCCTCAAGAAAATAAAAGGTCAGAACTTTTACAGCACTGAAAACAAATCTCATTTTAGCTCAATTTTAGAAACAAGTTCTCAAATTATACTACTACTAACAATAATATATTAGAAACCCTCTTCCCAAACTAGATCATTTTTGCTATCTGATTAGAGTTGCTATCTACCCACAAATACAATGTTTCTGAGGATTGAAGTTAGACAGGCTTGTTGATGAGCTCTGTGCATGACTTTAAAGATGCATTTCATAGAGGTGACTTCTGCCAATGCAAGTAGGGCGTCATCCAGCCTTTCTAAAGCTTCCGTTATTCTGAATTTGGTGCAAAGTCCTGGGATACCTTCACTGCATGGTTGAAGATTTAGTTCTAATTCCATCATCCTAGAGATCTCATGTTCTCATATCACCTTCCAGGTTGCAGAGATTTTGGAAGCTAGATCTCCCCCTTTACTTTTATTACTGATTCACAAGCCAAAGGTTTTGTTCTTGCTTTCCTGTCATTTTCTGCCTTTCCACACTGTGAGAAACTTCTTCATTTAACTGTAGCTGCAGATGTGATTCTGCATCACCTTGGTAGATTCTGTGTGAAATAAATATATTCCATTACTTCCTTTACATTCTTCAGGGAAAAAAGAACACGCCTCCTCAAAAGAGGCAGCTGTCTTTTCATGACTCGTGCCATTTAAATCCAAAGGAAGGCCCAAAAGACTCAGATTCTAGTAAAAGAATGATACAAGCAGGAGCTTCCTCCTCTGACTGCTGGAAGAGTATACCATAGCCTGGAATACCTCAGGTGGCCACTCTGCCCCTTCTTATTCACCTTTGGTTGTGGTTGCAATCAGTCTTGTGCATTCCAGACTTGATTTATAAGTATATGCTGGCAATTCACTTAGAAAATATCCACCCAGGTGTCTCCCTGAAACACAGTCAGCATGAGAATTTATAGTCTTAATTCTCACATTTACTTGCAATGTTTTTACAGTTCACTTGTCATTGACTATTTTAGCACTTACATCTCATATCCTTAGCGATAAGCAGGCTTGATGATGTCCTATCGTGTTCTCATTATGTCGCTTGCCTATCCCCTTATCACACTGAAACTGTCGGTTCAAGCTGAGAAGGTCATTCAGCTTGACACCTTAAATTCTTAGTGAGGTTCCCATAGAATTGGCTTTATTTAAAAAATTACCCCATTATGCCTGCAGTGATGACTCTATTGCCCTTAAAGCTTAAAGAAGATACTCATTGCTACATGCATTGATAGCTATCAACAGGTTAAAAAAAAAGTGGGCATTTAAATATCAATATTGATCAATTGACCCTTCAATCCCTCCTGCTGGGCTTGGCCAGAATCTTTTCAGTCACGAGACCATCCACTGGATACTCTAGATGAAACAAGTCTTCTCTGTAGCTGTTACATTCCTAAGCTTTTATTGAGTACAGGGCAACCTCAATTATCCGAACAACATGGGCAGGGAGTATTTTGTTCGGATAATTGAATGTCCGGATAATTGAATGCTCAGATAATATGGTTTACCCAAGTATTGGGATATTGAGACCTTATTTGGATAATCTGAAATTCGGATGATCAATTTTATGGCCCAACTTGTATTAGATTAGATTCCTACAGTATGGAAACAGACCCTTCAGCCTAACAAGTCCACACCGATCCTCCGAAGAGCAACCCACCCAGACCCATTCCCCTGTATGTTAATGAGAGAGAGGGAAAAGGATTCCTAATGCCTACAGCTAAGTCAGCACCCACTTTTTCTCCTTCCTTGGTGTGGTGCCAGTGTTGGACTGGGGTGTACAAAGTTATAAAATTACAACAACATCAGGTTATAGTCCAACAGGTTTATTTGGAAGTATAGACTTTCGGAGTGCTGCTCCTTCATCAGGTAGCTAGTGAGGCAGATCATAGGACATAGAATTTATACTAAAGGATCAAAGTGTCAGACAATTGATGTGATGCATTAAACAAACCTAGATTGCTGTTAAGTCTTTCATCACTTAAAGTAGGGAGACAGGTTTTGATAAATTAATATGTAAATCCCAGAAGTTTTTCAAATCAGTGGTGCAGGGGAGAAGGGTTCACATTTTTGGGTCATTGGAATCTCATCTCAGGTAGAAGTGACCTGTAGAAGGAGGATAGGTTGCACCTGAATTGGAAGGGGACTAATATACTGGCAGGGAGATTTGCTAGAGCTGCTCAGAAGACTAGTAAGGTGGGGGACCCAGGGAGATAGTGAGGAAAGAGATCAATCTGAGACTGGTACAGTTGGGAAAGGGAATGAGCCAAACAGTCAGGGGAGGCAGGAACAAAGCAGAGAACAAGGTAGGACTGATAAATTAAACTGCATTTGCTTCAATGGAAGAGGCCTAACAGGGAAGGCAGATGAACTCAGGTCATGGGACTGGGATATTATAACAATAACAGAAACGTGGCTCAGAGATGGACAGGACTGCCAGCTTAATGATCCAGGATACAAATGCTACAGAAAGGATAAAAAGGGAGATGAGTGGAGGAGGAGAGGCATTTTTGATAAGGGATGGCATTACTGCTGCACTTAAGGAGGTTATTCCTAGGAATACATCCAGGAAGATTATTTGGGTTGAACTGAGAAATAAGAAAGGGATGATCACCTTACTGGGATTGTAATATAGACCCCCTAATAGTCACCAGGAAATTGGGAAACAAATTTGTAAGAAGATTACAGTTAACTTTAAGAATAATAGGGTGGTTATGGTAGGGGATTTTAACTTTCCAAACATAGACTGGGACTGCCATAGTGTTAAGGGTTTAGATGGAGAGGAATTTGTTAAGCATGTATAAGAAAATTTTCTGATTCAGTATTTGGATGTACCTGCTAGAGAAGGAGCAAAACTTGACCTACTCTTGGGAAATAAGGCAGGGCAGGTGACTGAGGTGTCAGTGGGGGAGCACTTTGGGGGCCAGTGACCATAATTCTATTTGTTTTAAAATAGTGATGGAAAAGGATAGACCAGATCTAATTGCAGGAAGGTCAATTTTGATGGTATTAGAGAAGAACTTTCAAAAGCTGATTGGGGGCAGATGTTCACAGGTAAAGTGAAGCTGGAAAGTGGGAAGCCTTCAGAAATTAGATAACGAGAGTCTAGAGACAGTATATTCCTATCAGGGTGAAAGGGAAGGTTGGTAGGTGTAGGGAATGCTGGATGACGAGAGAAATTGAGGGTTTGGTTCAGAAAAAGAAGGAAGCATGTGTCAGGTATAGACAGGATAGATCGAGTGAATCCTTAGAAGAGTATAAAGGCAGTAGGAGTATATGTAAGAGGGAAACCAGGAGGGCAAAAAGGGGACATGAGGTAGCTTTGGCAAATATGGTCAAGAAGAATCCAAAGGGATTCTATAAATACATGAAAGACAAAAGGGTAAGTAGGGAGAGAATAGGAGCCCTCAAAGGTCAGCAAGGCAGACTAGGTGTGGAACTGCAGGAGGTGGGGGAGATAATAAAAGAGTATTTTGTATCAGTATTTGCAGTAGAGAAGGACATGGAAGAGACAGATTGTGGGGAAATAGATGGTAACATCTTGAAAAATGTCTATATTACAGAGGAGGTGTCAGAAGACTGGAGGTTGGCTAACATGGTGCCACTAGGGCAGCACGGTGGCTCAGTGGTTAGCACTGCTGCCTCACAGCACCAGGGTGCCAGGTTTGATTCTAGCCTTGGGTGACTGTCTGTGTGGAGTTTGCACATTTTCCCTGTGTCTGCATGGGTTTCTCCGAGTGCTCCGGTTTCCTTCCACAGTCCAAAGATGTGCAGGTCAGGTGAATTGGCCATGCTAAATTGCCCATAGTATTAGGTGCATTAGTCAGAAGGAACTGGGTCTGGGCGGGTTACTCTTTGGAGGGTTGGTCTGGACTGGTTGGGCCAAAGGGCCTGTTTCCACACTGTAGGGAACAATAGAACAGTGAGCCTGACATCGGTGATGGGCAAGTTGTTGGAGGGAATCCTGAGGGACAGGATGTACATGTATTTGGAAAGGCAAGACTGATTAGGAATAGTCAACATAGTTTTTTGCATGGGAAATCATATCTCCTGAACTTGATTGAGTTTTTGAAGAAGTAAAAAAAAGGACTGATGAGGACAGAGCTGGACGGACTTCAGTAAGGCGTTTAACAGGGTTCCCCCTGGGAGACTGATTAGCAAGTTTAGATCTCATGGAATACAGGGAGAACTAGCCATTTGGATACAGAACTGGCTCAAAGGTAGAAGACAGTGGGTGGTGGTGAAGGGTTGCTTTTCAGACTGGAGGCCTGTGACCAGTGGAGTGCCACAAGGATCGGTGCTGGGCCCTCTACTTCTCATCATTTATATAAATGATTTGGATGTGAGCTTAAGAGGAACAATTAGTAAGTTTGCAGATGACACCAAAATTGGAGGTGTAGTGGACAGCAAAAAGGGTTACCTCAGATTACAACAGGATCTTGGTCAGATGGGCCAATGGACTGAGAAGTGGCAGATAGAGTTTAGTTTAGATAACTGCGAGGTGCTGCATTTTGGGAAAGCAAATCAGAATAGGACTTACACTCTTAATGGTGAGGCCCTTGGGAGTGCTGGTGAACAAAGAGACCTTGCAGTGCAGGTTCATAGCTCCTTGAAAGTGGAGTCGCAGGTAGATAGGATAGTGAAGGCAGCATTTGGTATGCTTTTCTTTATTAGTCAAAGCATTGAGTACAGGAGTTGGGAGGTTATGTTGCGACTGTACAGGACATTGGTTAGGCCTCTTTTGGAATATTGCTTGCAAATCTGGTCTCCTTCCTATTGGAAGGATGTTGTGAAACTTGAAAGAGTTCAGAAAAGATTTACAGGGATGTTGCCAGGGTTGGAGGATTTGAGCTATAGGGAGAGGCTAAACAGGCTGGGGCACCCACTTCTGCCTTACATTGTTACACCCAGACTCCAGGCAATGTTCCCAGTTGATTAAAGTTCTACATGGGATAGCTTAAACCGTTAGGCTCCCAGGTAAGGAAGTTACCCCATTAAGTGGTTGTAACATGGTTAAGTTAGAAAGGGTTCCTTTCCTTGTGGTTATCTTTCTCCCAAACCCAAAGGAATTTATATTTTTAAAAAGGAAACAATTTAGCTAGGTTTTGTTGAATTCACAAAGGAATGATTTTATTAATTGCCACACATGAGGGAAAAAAACTAAGGCTGAGAACAGCTGAGAAATAACAGCTGAGAAATAAGAGGTGAGCTCAAAAAGATAAAAACAAGAAATGTAACACAGATTGGTGTCTGAATTGTTTGTGAAGAGCAGTTACAACAAACCTGTGGCAGTTATTGGGTTGCGCTGGTCGTGTTGACATTGGCAGTTGAACAGTTGACGTGCAATAAGTCTCTGGACTTATTAAAGTTCCTTTGCCCAGAATCTTTAATTGGCTTACAGCACTCAGACTGAGAGAGGCTATCCCTTGTTTTACTGTGGCTTAAATTGTCTACTGCTGTTCTAAAATGGTTCTCCACAGCAGACGAGACAAGTTATAGCCCACGACAGCCTAGTAATCACCATCAGACAGTGCTAAAATTCTCTGCTAACCCCTTTTCTGTATATTGATGAAAGGGAAAACCACAGAAATGTCTGTAATAGACAGCTCTCTGCTGAGACTGTGGGCAGGATAGTGAGTCTCTATGAGAGTGGGAACAGGATAGTGAGTCTCTACAAGAATGGGAACAGGATAGTGAGTCTCTACCGAGAGTGAGAGCAGGATAGTGAGTCTCTACCGAGTGAGAGCAGGATAGTGAGTCTCTGTGAGAGTAGGAGCAGGATAGTCAGGCTCTACCGAGAGTGGGAGCGGGATAGTGAGTCTCTGTGAGTATGGGAGTGGGATAGTGAGTCTCTGAGAGGGTGGGAACGGGATAGTGAGTCTCTGAGAAAGTAGGAGCAGAATAGTGAGTCTCAACCGAGAGTGGGAGCAGGATAGTGAGTCAATGCCAAGGGTGGGAGCAGGCTAGTCAGTCTCTACCAAGATTGGGAGCGGGATAGTGAGTCTCTACCGAGAGTGGGAGCGGGATAGTGAGTCTCTGTGAGAGTAGGAGCAGGATAGTGAGTCTCTGTGAGAGTAGGAGCAGGATAGTCAGGTTCTACCTAGAGTGGGAGCAGGATAGTGAGTCTCTGTGAGTATGGGAGTGGGATAGTAAGTCTCTGTAAGTGTGGGAGCAGGATAGTGAGTATTAGTGAAAGTGGGAGCAGGATAGTGAGTCTCTGCTGAGGGTGGGAGCAGGATAGTGAGTCTCAGTGAGAGTGGGAGCAGGATAGTGAGTCTCTGTGAGAGTGGGAGCAGGATAGTTAGCCTCAACCGAGAGTGGGAGCAGGCTAGTCAGTCTCTACCAAGATTGGAAGCAGGATAGTGAGTCTCTACCGAGAGTGGGAGCAGGATAGTGAGTCTCTACCGAGAGTGGGAGCAGGATAGTGAATTTCAGTGAAAGTGGGAGCAGGATAGCGAGTCTCGGTGGAGTGTGGGAGCAGGATAATGAGTTTCTGAGAAAGTGGGAGCAGGATAGCGAGTCCCGGTGGAGTGTGGGAGCAGGATAATGAGTTTCTGTGAAAGTGGGAGCAGGTTAGCGAGTCCCGGTGGAGTGTGGGAGCAGGATAATGAGTTTCTGTGAGTGTGGGAGCAGGCTAGTCAGTCTCTACCAAGATTGGAAGCAGGATAGTGAGTCTCTACCGAGAGTGGGAGCAGGATAGTGAGTTTCAGTGAAAGTGGGAGCAGGATAGTGAGTCTCTGTGAGAGTAGGAGCAGGATAGTGAGTCTCTGTGAGAGTGGGAGCAGGATTGTTAGCCTCAGTGAGAGTGGGAGCAGGATAGTGAGTCTCTGTGAGAGTGGGAGCAGGATTGTTAGTCTCTGTGAAAGTGGGAGCAGGATAGTGAGTCTCTGTGAGAGTAGGAGCAGGATAGTGAGTCTCTGCTGATGGTGAGAGCAGGATAGTGAGTCTCTGTGGTGAGTGGGAGCAGGATAGTGAGTCTCTGTGGAGAGTGGGAGCAGGATAGTGAGACTCTGTGGAGAGTGGGAGCAGGATAGTGAGTCTCTGTGGAGAGTGGGAGCAGGATAGTGAGTCTCTGTGAGAGTGGGAGCAGGATTGTTAGCCTCAGTGAGAGTGGGAGCAGGATAGTGAGTCTCTGTGAGAGTGGGAGCAGGATAGTTAGCCTCAACCGAGAGTGGGAGCAGGCTAGTCAGTCTCTACCAAGATTGGAAGCAGGATAGTGAGTCTCTACCGAGAGTGGGAGCAGGATAGTGAGTCTCTGTGAGAGTAGGAGCAGGATAGTGAGTCTCTGTGAGAGTAGGAGCAGGATAGTGAGTCTCTGTGGAGAGTGGGAGCAGGATAGTGAGACTCTGTGGAGAGTGGGAGCAGGCTAGTCAGTCTCTACCGAGAGTGGGAGCAGGATAGTGAGTCTCTACCGAGAGTGGGAGCAGGATAGTGAGTCTCTGTGAGAGTGGGAGATGGATAGTGAGTCTCTGTGAGAGTGGGAGCAGGATAGTGAGTCTCTACCGAGTGTAGGAGCAGGATAGTGAGTCTCTGTGAGAGTAGAAGCAGGATAGTGAGTTTCAGTGAAAGTGGGAGCAGGATAGCGAGTCTCGGTGGAGTGTGGGAGCAGGATAATGAGTTTCTGTGAGTGTGGGAGCAGGATAGTGAGTCTCTGTGAGAGTGGGAGCAGGATAGTGAGTCTCTGCGGAGTTTGGGAGCAGGATAGTGAGTCTCAGTGAGAGTGGGAGCAGGATAGTGAGTTTCAGTGAGAGTGGGAGCAGGATAGTGAGTCTCTGTGAGACTGGGAGCAGGATAGTGAGTTTCTGTTGAGGGTGGGAGCGGGATAGTGAGTCTCTGTGAGAATAAGAGCAGGATAGTGAGTCTGTGTGAGAGTGGGAGCAGGATAGTGAGTCTCTGCTGAGTGTGGGAGCAGGATAGTGAGTCTCTGTGAGAGTGGGAGCAGGATAGTGAGTTTCTGTTGAGGGTGGGAGCGGGATAGTGAGTCTCTGTGAGAATAAGAGCAGGATTGTGAGTCTCTGTGAGAGTGGGAGCAGGATGCCTTTATCAGAATCACTGTGTCATTCTTGATGAAGAGTTTAAGTCCGAAACGTCGACTCTCCTGCTCTCTCTATGAGCGTGGGAGCAGGATAGTAAGTCTCTGCCGAGTGTGGGAGCAGGATAGTGAGTCTCTCACGATGGGCAGCACGGTAGCACAGTGGTTAGCACTGCTGCCTCACCAATTCACGTCTGTGTGGAGTTTGCACATTCTCCCCTTGTCTGTGTGGGTTTCCTCCGGGTGCTCCGGTTTCCTCCCGCAGTACAAAAATGTGCAGGTTAGGTGAATTGGCCATGCTAAATTGCCCGCAGTGTTAGGTAAAGGGGTATATGTAGGGGAATGCGTCTGGGTGGGTTGCTCTTCGGAGGGTCGGTGTGGACTTGTTGGGCTAAAGGGCCTGTTTCCACACTGTAAGTAATCTAATCTCTGTGAGAGTGGGAGCAGGATGCCTTTATCAGAATCACTGTGTCATTCCCGATGAAGAGTTTAAGTCCGAAACATCGACTCTCCTGCTCCTTGGATGCTGCCTGACCTGCTGTGCTTTTCCAGCACCATCCTTTACGACTCTGATCTGCAGCATCTGCAGTCCTCACTCTCTCCTGTTCATATACCCATCTCTGCTTTGTTTCTCTTCCACCTTCTTAAAGTACCATTGTTTTGATTTTTTTTCCAAAGTTCCAAAACAGTTGAACAACTTATAAAACAGTTCTTACTGTGCCTAGAATTCAAGGAAATCAGTTCCAACACTGGAGCAGCTTTACAGCTACAATTGCTTTCCCATCCTCCATCTTGGATTACCGGAATCCACATTGTTACATTAAATATCTTACACCAGCACGTCCTAACCGGTTAATAATATCCAGGTACGATTCTTGTCAAGATTGTCCTTCAAGTCCATAGAATCCCTACAGTGTGGTAACAGGCCCTTTGGCCCAAGAAGTCCACACCAATGCTCCATACAGTAACACACCCAGACCCCTTCCCCTAACCTACACATCCCTGAACACTACGGGCAATTTAGCTTGGCCAACTTACCTAGCCTGCACATCTTTGGATTGTGGAAGGAAACCCACACACACACAGGGAGAACATGCAAACTCTTCACAGACAGTCACCCGGGTCCCTGGCGCTGTGAGGTAGCAGTGCTAACCACTGAGCCACCACACTACCTAGGGTTCTGGTTCCCATTTTAAGAAGTTACATTAGTCCATTCTGGTGAAATCTTAACCATTACTGCAGCATTTCTTGCAACACTCAGGAGCCTGGAACTGTTGTCTCCTTACCCTCCTTTGGGTGTTTTAAGCACCACCCAGGACGCAGACAGGTGATCTTGCTGATATACCTGATGGGAGCGCTGTCATGCTGCTGTGGTCATCTGGAGAGTGTTGACCATTACTGCTGTGTACTGGCTTGCCTGAAACAAAACAATTAAGAGACCTGCTTCTGACCATCCTTTGGATAAAGAAAAAAGAATGTGAGTCATATAGCTTGAGTCCTGACCATTAGGAGTGGTGTCACTCAGTCTGACATTGTTGGAAAGTAAAATACCAATCTCACCATCTCAAATTTAAGTAACAGTGTTATCGAGCTGACAGGTCACCTCCAATATTTTGTTTATTGCTCTTCAAAAGAAATCTTTATTTTCATATTCAGTGATACTTAGAGTCATAGAGTCATAGAGATTTACTGCATGGAAACAGACCCTTCGGCCCAACCCGTCCATGCCAACCAGATATCCCAATCCAATCTAGTCCCACCTGCCAGCACCTGGCCCATATCCCTCCAAACCCTTCCTATTCCTATACCCATCCAAATGCCTTTTAAATGTTACAATTGTACCAGCCTCCACCACTTCCTCTGGCAGCTCATTCCATACACGTACCACCCTCTGTGTGAAAATGTTGCCCCTTAGGTCTCTTTTATATCTTTCCCCTCTCACCCTAAACCTATGCCCTCTAGTTCTGGACTCCCCAACCCCAGGGAAAAGATTTTGTCTATTTACCCTATCCACGCTGCTCATGATTTTATTAACCTCAGCCTCCGACACTCCAGAAAAAACAGCCCCAGCCTGTTCAGCCTCTCCCTATAGCTCAAATCCTCCAACCCTGGCAATATCCTTATAAATCTTTTCTGAACCCTTTCAAGTTTCACAACATCTTTCCAATAGGAAGGAGACCAGAATTGCATGCAATATTCCAACAGTGGCCTAACCAATGTCCTGTACAGCCGCAACATGATCTTCCAACTCCTGAACTCAATACTCTGACCAATAAAGGAAAGCATACCAAACGCCTTCTTCACTATCCTATCTACCTGCGACTCCACTTTCAAGGAGCTATGAACCTGCACTGCACTCCAAGGTCTCTTTGTTCAGCAACACTCCCTAGGACCTTACCATTAAGTGTATAAGTCCTGCTAACTTGTGTGTGGACTTTTTTTCTTTATTGTTTTCAGAAAATCTCATCATGTCAAACTAATCCACATTTCTTTCTTCATTTCCAATTCCCTATAAATATCTGATCAAATTCTCAAAGTTGCCAGGAATCTTCTAAGTAAACGGCATAAGAGATCCATTGTGCTTGATGTAAAATGAGTTAATCTGGCAGCCTGAAGTCTTAATCTGCTAACAGAAAGTATTAATGTCTTCTGGTTCTTAAAAGGATGGAGCAAACTTTCTCCAGTTCATGCACTTACATCATTCTTCTTGTTTTCTTCAAACATTCCTGAACCACAAAGGAGCAAGACTCTTACAAACTCCACCTTTATTTCAGCACACTAGTCTGCAATATTTTACATTAATGTCAGTTGTCTCTTCCTTTCAGCTTCCTTCTCATTCTGAGCTGTGTTAAATTCTCTTCATTTTAACCCTTTGAGCTAACTATCAAATTGAAATCATTTCATTGTAAAGTTTCAATCAGCAGTATCCAGATTTAAAATTCTTTTTATTTTCCTTTTGAGGATTATATTAAGTAAAAAATTCTCAAATATTTAAACTTTACAAGTTTTATAATCATATTCATGATTGAGATCAATCCAACTCAAGATTAATCATAATCAGTCCAATAATCCCAATGTACATGGTCAATCTTTAAAAAGTACCATTTAAAATTTATTTGAAACCTGTATTAGATTAAAACTCCTCACGTTTTTATCAGGAAATTCTGGAATCATAATTCGGACCAGTAAGCATGATTTCAGAACTTGTTCCTTTAAAGTTTTACTCTTATCTATTACCTTCCAATGAATAACATTACCTGTTGGCTTTTGTTTCAAACTGAAGCTTGTTCACACATCCACAAGATTCATCCAATTTAACAACATTTTTTGCTCCAAAGAGAAGTTTTTAAAAACTGCTAATCATCACTAGTCTCTTACAAGGGGGAAGAAAAAGGGATTTTCATGTGTTCAGACTTTACATTTTTCTCTACCTCTTGAATGTCATACATGATTGCATCGCCATCCCAGAGGAATGCTCCTAGAAATTTTATTTACAACAAACAAAATCTGCATTTCTTCATGAATTATTCTTCAGCTAATTTTGCACAGAGATGTTTCACATGCATTAAGGACCAACAGATTTAAGCCATATAAGGCCAGACTACAAAGGGTTAATGAATAGCTACTGGCACCAACAGGCAGACAGAGGACATTTTTACACACAGAGACAGGGGACAAGGCTTATAATATTTTCCCTCACTTTTTGTTTTTAAAAGCATTCTAGATTACTGTGGTACTTTCCACTTTCTGCTAATTGTTTCAACTCCAAATTTTCTTTTTTGTCTCAACTTTACTTGTGGCTTGGGTCGGAGTGCTTTTCTTTGTGGCAAAACACACAAGCAGCAAGGGTGTTGTCTGCTGAAAGGGGAACTTGCCTCTTCATCTCAGCAGCCATCAATAGTTGTTGTTTGTCCAGTTTCCAATTCAAGTCCAATATCCCAATCTTACACACAGAGTGGTCTGCTTTTCTATACCAGTCTCCCATTTGCCTTTATACCTTCTGTGGACTTCTGTCTGAACCTCTGTAATTGTTCTTTTTCTTGAGTGAGCTTTTCTACCTCTGAATTCACTGACTTTTATATAAGTTACTCTCTGGCATAAAAATAAAACAGGAAATGTGGCTCAACCATAGTTTACAGAAGAAATTAGAGATCCAAACAGAAGATACATAAAATTTCCAGGAAAAGCAGCCAGCCTGAGGACTGGGAGCAGTTTAGAAATCAATAAAAGAGGACAAAGAGATCCATCGTGAGGCAAAAAATAGAGTATGAGAGCAAACTTGTAGGGGAGCTGAAAAAATGCCTTTTAAAAGCTTTTATGTTAAGAGAAGAAGATTAGCAAATGCAAGTGACTCTTATGGTCAATATAGAGGAAGTTGTAAATGGGAATAAAGTAATGGCAGAAGTATTAGACATATATTTAAATTTGAGGACACAAACAATTTCTTGGTAGTGTTATGGAATCAAGGATCTAGTGAGAGGCAACAAATGAAGAAAATCACCATTATGAAAAAATTAATGTGCTTGCAGGCTGACAAATTGCCATTGCCTGATAATCTGCACCCATAGTACCCGGAAGGTGCTCAGCAGATAATCTTCCAAACTTCTTGAGGCTAATGGTCAAAATTAAAGCAGTTGGCAAAGTAAAACCCTGTCATGGACTGGGACTTGACTGACAGGCTGGAAACAGAGGGTAAGAATAAATGGGCCATTTCTGGAAGTCACATGATGACTAGTGGTGTGACATAGGGTTCAGTGCTTGGGCCCACACCATTCATGTGCTATCTATAAATGCCATGCATGAGAGACTAAATGCAATATTTCCAAGTTTTCTCCTGACTCAAAACAATGTGAATTTGTGAGGATGATGCAAGGAGGCTTAAGGGTGATCCAGACAAATTGAGTGTATGGGCAAACACATGGAAGATACAGTATAACAAGGATAAATGTAAAGTTAAACATTTAAGTGTGAAAACATAGAAAAGCAGAATATTATTTAAATGGTGACACATTGGGAAATGTGGGTAGACAAAGGGATCTGAGTGTCTTAGTACACCAGTCAATGAAAGCAAACAGGCAGGCTACAGGAAACAACTAGAAAGACACATAATATGTTGGGCTTCTTTGAAAAAGGACTTGAATTCTTAAGTAAAACTGTCTTACTGGAGTTGAACATGCCCTTGGAACAACCGCACCTGGAGTATTGTGTGCAGTTTTGGTCGCCTTACCTACGAGACGATATATTTGCGATAGATGGAATACAGCAAATGTTCATTAGCAATGGCAGGACCGTTGTATAGGGAGACATTGTTTCTACTGGACTTGTATTCAGCCTAGATGGATGCGAGAAGATCTGATTGAAATGTATATAATTCTAACTGGGCAAGAGAGACGAGATACTGGGAGGATGCTTTCCCTGGTTGGAGAGTTCTATTACCAGTGCTCACCAGGATATGGGGTACGTCATTTAATTTTAAGATGAATAAACAGAGGTGGTCAGCCTCCAGAATTTGCAACCACATAAGGTTGTGGGGTCCATATATTGATCATTTGTGTAGATTTTAAAGGCTTCACAAGGTCTGGAGAGAAAGCAGCACCAAGACTGAGGATTAGTTCTGATCATATAACATGGCAGAGCAGATTCAAAGGCTGAATAACCTAATTCCAATTTTAGTTTCCATGTTTCTCTTGCAGTTTTGTCTCTTTCAGTTGTACCTGTTTATCCCATTCGATACACTTATCCGGAGCTCCTGATGGAACTAAGCATTCCTTAGTCATTTTACTTTGGATCTTCTTATTCTTATTAATCAAAAATTAGATGAGTGAACCTTCAAGAACCTTGTATTAAATTTTTGTTTGCCATGTTACATTTATAGTCTATTTATGGTTCTCTTTCTAGGAAACAGTCTTCCCTCCTTTACCCTCTGGATGAGGAGATGGTACCTCGTGCCTTAGCCCAGTGGCTTCCCTTGGAAAAGGTCTCCCTTGTTTCACTCTCTTGAATTAGGAAACAATCTCTTTTGTGTTATCCACTGATTCTTTCTTCACCGATTTAGCCTACAGCTGTTTACCAATCCGTGTCAGTTTATCCTCTGAAGAATTATAATTATACTTTCTTGTTTACGCAAGCAACTAAACTGCAATACTCACACCACACCATCTCTAATTACTGTGCTCACAGACTCGGTGTCTGGTTTGGATCTTCAAATCAGCTCATCAACTTCTTGTTTCAATGCCATTCCCTATCTACTGGGTAGTAAAATAAACATATTCACACTTCCTTTGATGTACTTGCTGTTGGATTCGGTGTCACCAACCAATATTGCGAAGATTTCGGTCACAGTGCCAAATTGCTATTGTTGGGATTGGTCACTTTCAGTCTTGGGTAGAGCTATGACAAATTTTAATTACAGGCAAAGCTTGACACAGACTTAATATAAGTTCACCAACGTCTCCCTCTGAAACACAGTCATCATGACAATTTATAGTCTTAACTCTCACATTTTATTACAGTGTCAGTTTCAATGATGTAAGCACTTTCCATTTTCTGTAATATTTTACACATTGTGGCTAATTTCTCACAGATACTTGTCATCACATGATGTTTATCACCTGATGCTCTGATATGGGCTTTCTCCAGCATATTTTTAACTTGTGTGCAACTTTCACTTTATCCATTCTGTTCATAGGTCAGCCTCATAATCTGTCACTCAATTCCCTCGCTGATTTTCACTCCAATTATTTCAGGGTTTGGATCACTAACTGTTGCTGGGTTTCACGCTGTGCTCTTACTGTTACTTGCCTCTTGTTCCAGAAACCTAGTCACCACTGTGACCATGTGGTAAAGTAAGGTCTTATGAATGAATAGCAACAGATTTTATTGAACATTCCAATATATTGATCTTGCTATGAAAGGATGTAGTATCTGGAGCTCTACAGGCCCAGACTCTGGCTCTGTGTAATGCCTTGTCACTGTGACATAGTTCCTTTCACGCAAGCTTAGCAGGTTTACTTTGAGTAAAAAATACAATTCCCTTTATTCTATTTTATGTGTGAGATGCACAAGCAGCAGGAATAGAAAAGATGGGATACCAAGATTCAGTTAGTTTGAATGAGTGTGCATCAGGTTGTGCACTTACTGAATTTTAAGCTGATCTTACTTTGAAGTGTGGAATCAGGCCATTTAGCCCATGGAAGAGCATCTCCCTCCCCTGTAATCTTGCATTTCACATCGTTAATCCCTGAACACTATGGGGCAATTTAGCACAGCCAATTTACCCAACCACTCATTTTCAAACACTGGAGGATCCAAAGGAAACCCACACAGACACGGGTTCAAAGTGCAAACTCCACACAGACAGTCATCCGAGGCAGGAATCGAACCCACGTCCCTGGTGCTGTGAGGCAGCAATGCTAACTACTGAGCCCCTGTGACCCCCATTCAGTAGGAGCAGGAGTCGACCATTTGGCTTATCGAGTATGCTCCACAATTCCATTAGATCATGGCTGGTCTGAAAATATGTAACTCCACTTTCCCTGCCCATAACATTTCTTCCTGAGCACAGTAAGTTGATTTCATAAAAACCCAAGGAGTTCAACACAGAACCAATTTCAATGCCAGATCTCAAGGGAGTGATTTAAGTGTCTTTCATGCTGATGAAAACTGAAGTATGCAGAGGCTACCACTGCTTACTCCTGATGACCTACAGCCCATAACCAGTAGAGGCAGCCTCATTGTGCTCACTTGTACGCTGCTGGAAGTCAGTGTCTGCTGGGCTTCTGTTGCAATTTTCTCTTCTATTAACATAGGAGTCAAGTTGTTACAAATAAGCACATTGAGGGAAAATCTGTCACTCATCAGAAAAGGGACCTTGACTGAGATCTTACCACTTCAGAGTCAAGGCCTGGTTATAAATAGAGTTTATGCTGTCAAATTAAACTGCTATTGCATGAGGTGAAGTGCTGGGATGAGAGATTAAGCACACAAAGTAAGTGAAATTATTTCTTGCTTTTCAGATAAGGAATGTGCTGTGGTTTTGAGAGCACATTTCATTTACTATATCTTACACTGTAAAAGCAAA
Organism: Chiloscyllium plagiosum; assembly: GCF_004010195.1. NCBI lineage: Eukaryota > Metazoa > Chordata > Chondrichthyes > Orectolobiformes > Hemiscylliidae > Chiloscyllium > Chiloscyllium plagiosum. The sequence goes on from NC_057714.1 coordinate 34,073,233, forward strand.
GTCGAGGTAAAGCAATCATGTAGCCTAGCTGAGTGGCTTTCAGTCACATGCCAATGGAAGTGGATGACACTTAATATAGAGACAAGCAACAACAGATAAAGGAGCAAGTTAAAAAAAAACATTAAAACGAGGTCGGCCCAGACCAGGGAGAATTTACACTGCAGCTCCTTTGAAAACTTTAGTGTACAGGACTAAAAGTGGTGACATATGCAGGTCACAGACTGACATTTCCCTTGCAGCTGTTACCAATGTACATACCGAGCATAATATTTTAATCTCCTGTCCCATCATTATTAGCAGTAAGAATTCTGTTCTGGTGTATGATTGTTGGGAACAGGGAAATATACTTACAGTCAGTTCTGCTACAATGGGATAGTTCCATTCTCATGCAATCCTATGTTATATGAAAATCGTGTAATAGCAGCCCCATTTAAACTAATGGGGCTGGAATCATGTCATAATCAACACATGTTTTAAAAGTTCACGCTTTAGAAACAGTGTCCCCAATTCATCAATCTTGTTACAACGAATTTGCAGTAACAAAACGCGCGTTATAGCAGAAAGACATGTCTTTATGTAATATGAAAGACACAGGAATAATGCAATTTACATTTCCATAGCACCTTCACATAGAAAAACATTTTTATGGGCTTATAGAACAACATTCTGGCTTGACTGTGTCAGTATTGAGCTGATTGTAAGATGGATGCTTGCAATGAATATTTGCTTGCAGATGTTACACGATCACAACAAGCTAAGAGGGGCATTGTTGTGTTCTGTCTCCTGGTCAATGTATTCTCAAGGACACACAGTTGTCAGTGTGACTTGAAGAGACATGCTTATAATATCATCACTGTATCATAACATGGGTATAAGGATTTTGTTCATAGTTGAAGTTAAAGTTGAAGTTTTTATCAAAGTTTATACATTATACATTGACCACAGCGAGTGTGAACTATTGCAATCAGCAGCGGACGAAAGTGAGCAATGACAAGAGTTACAAAAGTTCATTTTCCAAGGATGGCTAGACAGTATTAACAAACTTCTGAGGAGATTTGTTAATTTCAGTCTTACAGAGATGAAATTGGTATACCATGAAAAGTTATGTTTAAGGGCAAACTAGTCATAATACCAAAAGATATAATGTCCATGTTACACCAGGCATACATGGGTAGTGGACACACAAGATGGTGATCATGCGATCTGTGTACTGGCAGGGATGAATTGCAACATACAATGACTTGTGAATGTATGTGAGGCATCCAAACTTATCAATACCAACAGTGGAGGGAGTCTGTACATCCGCACAATGTTCTATCCACTGCTTCGGTTGAAAGTAGCAAAAGACCTATTCACATTGCACAATGCAGATTACATTTACCTACCGGATTATGCCTCTAAATTTAATTTTATTTGGTATTCCAGAATGGATAGTGTCTGACAACAGACAGCAGTTCACTGGAAAACTGTTTAAAAAAAATGTATAGTCACATATCACATCAACATCTCACTATCCAAACTCAAACAGTGTAGCAGACACTCAAACCAAAGACCATTCATTGTCAAATAACAAGAGTGTCATATTTCATTGATTTAGTTTTTACAACACTTCTAGAGAAGGGATCACCATTCCCACCACAACTTTGCCTAGAAGGCAAATATAAATGAACTTACCAGTAACTAATTATTCAATCATTCCACAAGAATGGGTGGCACGGTGGCACAGTGGTTAGCACTGTTGCCTCACAGCGCCAGAGACCCGGGTTCAATTCCCGCCTCAGGCGAATGACTGTGTGGAGTTTGCACATTCTCCCCGTGTCTGCGTGGGTTTCCTC
>NC_057714.1:34075113-34157989 GCF_004010195.1 Chiloscyllium plagiosum
GGACTTGTTGGGCCGAAGGGCCTGTTTCCACACTGTAAGTAATCTAATCTAATATAATCTAAAAAAAAGATATTCTTCTTCGAAGACTAAGGAGAATGAGAGAGAGAGACATGGGCCAGTGGAGAATTGCCAAAATTGCACACTAGGCAGAGATTGTGAATTAGGATTACAAATACAAATACTTAGGCATCAGCATGCTCAGAATGCACAAAATTATTACTCATCATATAAGATTACAAATAATAGAAGCCAGCTCGGACCAATGTATGAATTGAATTTATTTATTGTCACGTGTACCGAGGCACAGTGATGTTGGCCCTCTTGAAACAGGCAGGAACAGCGGCCTGCTGCAGGGAAAGGTTGAAGATGTCCGAGAAGATCTCTGCTAGTTGATCTGCACAGGTTCTGAGTGCACAGCCTAGTACTCCGTCTGGTACCATCGCTTTGCTTGGATTCACACAAAGGAAAACTGGTCTGACCTCTGATACAGTGACTGTTGGGATAGGTTAGTCAGGACTTATCAGAATAGGTGTTACCCCTCCACCGAAATGCTGCTCAAAGTGAGCATCGAAGGCGTTGAGACTATCTGGGAGGGATGTGTCATCATCTGTTATTTTGCACTGTCTCTTTTTAGGAACTGTGATGTCATTCAGTCCTTGCCATAGTTGCCGGGTGTCTATCTGGGTCTCTCGTTTGGTTCAGTATTGGTCCTTGGCTGACTTAATGGCTCTGTGAAGGTCATACTTGGATTCCTTATATTTGAGTGGGTCTCCTGATCTGAAGGCCTCACACCTGGTTTTTAGCCGGTTCTGTATGTCCTGATTCATCCAGGGTTTCCTGTTGGGGAACACCCGGATTGACTTCCTCGGTATGCAGTCCCCCACATACTTGCTGATAAAGTCTGTGATGGTGGTGGTGTACTCGTCCAAGGTACCTGCAGACTGTTTGAACATGGCCCAATCAGCTGATTATAGACAGCACCGGAGTTGTTCCTCTGCCCCCTCCGACCAGCACTGGACCTGTACCCGTGAGAGGGTCTCCTGCTTGAGCTTTTGCCTGTAAGCTGGGAGAAGAAACACGGCTTTGTGGTTGGAGTTCCCAAAATAAGGGTGGGGAATGAAGCGGTAGGCATCCTTCACAGTGGTGTAGCAGTGGTCTAAAATGTTCAGGCCCCTGGTGGGACAGGTATGTTCTGGTGGTACTTGGGCAACACCTTCCTTAGATTGGCTTGATTGAAATTGCCAGTCTCAATAAACAGGGCCTCGGGGTGTTCAGTCTCCAGGGTGTTAGTGGTGGAGTACAGTACATCCAGAGCTTCCTCAACCTTTGCTTGTGGAGGTATGTACGCAGCAGTTAGTGTAGCAGCAGTAAATTCCCATGTTAGATAGAAGAGGTGGCATTTGATGGTGAGGAATTCAAGGTTTGAGGAGCAGTGGCTGCCCAGAGTTGCAAGGTCTGTGCACCTCAAGTTGTCGATTAAAAAGCAAACCCCTTCACCCTTTGTCTTACCTGAGGATGCTGTACGGTTCATGCGATGGATAGAAAAACCATTAGCCTGAAGTACGCAGTCGGGAATGGATGGGTTGAGTCAAGTTTCTGTGAAGCAGAGTGCACAGCAGTCCCGCAGTTCATGCTGGAAGCTGAGCCGTGATCTGAGTTCATCCATCTTGTTCTCCAGAGATTGTACATTTGCTGGGAGTAAGCTAGGAGGGTGTGTGGGGGGGAGGGGGAAGTGCTCTTGAAACCGCATAGTCTCAGCCTTATTAGCAGGATGGCACGCTTACCCTCCTTCCTCGCAGGTTTCTTCACATTTGAGTGGTCCGGTGGTCTGGTGGAGTGGATTGCGACTGCTTCCACTTAAATTATCCTTCCTAGGCCCTGTGGAGCAGGTAGGTTGCAGTTTAGTGTATTTTTGCACAGGGTCTGCTTCGGACCCAGCAAGTAATTTACTATGTATTTTTTTTTACTGGAGGGAGTTTGCTTAGGACCAAGTTGAGAAGCCAATCATGTACAAAGAGAATGAGGAAGAACAATCTGATGATGATAATTTTGTGGCAATGTTGAATTGAAGCAAACAGCAGGCAAACAAGTTTGAAACAAGTGCAGCAGAGAACAACACATACCTCTCCAGGTGGGTATGCAATGACTGGATCAGGATGAGTTGTCAAATTTGCGAAATGTTTTCATCAAAGTATACAATATTAATCTTGTATAACATGTTTTACCACTTAGTATAATTATCAAATTGATAATGCGTGACCATATACGACAATGTATATCTGTTAGTAAATAAAAGGGTTTATCTTTTGAAAAAGAGAGATGTTGTATTATGTCTCACAGTCAGTATGTTAATGTACCTTTAAGAGAAATGGTATGCCTTTAAAAGACATGCTCATGATATCATCACTCTAAAATAAAACGTGACTTAAGGGTGTAAGGATCTCATACTCCATCTTAACGCAGACCACTCATGATAAGAATCATGCTGCTATGTGTAAATAGCTTAATATTAGCCCAGATGTTCATGTGCCTGTGAATATTATGTTTGTATATAACAGCTAGCTGTAATAAAGGTCTGTTAAATTCTTCAATGTCATGATAATCAAGTCCAGCTTCTTATGTTACAACAAAAACATCGTATAAGGGATAACATAAGCATTGTCTCATCGAGTAAAGTACCCTGCTGGAGGCAAAAGCAATATGACACACTAGTACAGTATTGCATTTCTACCCCAAACAAACATCCTAATGTGCCTCACATGTATGACATAAACAGAAATTAAACACAAGCATCCGAAGGAGTTATTGGCATCAAAAACTTGGAAAATAAGACAGATAGTAAGGAGGAGAGAGAGCTAAAGATGCTATGAGTTCTGGAATTCTTAGTTTAGGGGCTGGGCAGCTGGAAGAACAATTAAAATAGGTTTGTCTAAAGGCAAGAACTAGAGGAATGCAGAGACTTTGACGGTTTGTTGGACTTTCAGGAAGCTTCAGAAATAGGAATTTCCAGCAATTAGGATTTAATTTTTTTTTAAATAATTTTAGCTACCTTTAACTCAATTGATTGTTAATGTTGGCACTTGGGAATTGTAAAGGTAATTGCATCAATCTTCTTAAAATACTAGCAAAGTTTAAAAAATGACTTACAAGAGAAGATTTAAAGTTCCTTTGCAAAATTGAGCTCAGTTTTAGGAGTATGCTCCCAGCAGTGCATGTCATTTACCAGGAATGAATATCTTGAAACTGTGGACATACTTGGTATGATTTTCAATCCATTAATTACAGCTGATTTAAAATCCTGCAGAGCAAGTATGCAATTTCCCAGTATGTTCTTTACATGAGTAAAATTCCCTGAAAGATAATGTGGATATTCTAAGTGCAGCCTTTTGATATAATCCTACCAGAATTTCTACCATGCTCCTTTACAAAGTCAAATGGCCAATGTCCTCACCTTGATTACTCTTGTTGGCACTCTTCTTTCAACTATTGATCACTCGCTGTGCAAGGAAATACTTACTCGCATCTATCCTAAACTTGCCATTCACAGCGGTGAACCTATGCACTGTTACATCACAACAGTGACTGCACTTCAGATAAGTACTTCATTTGATATAAAGTACTCTGGGGCATTGTGAAAGATGCATAGAAATGTACAGTTTTAAGTTTTTCTCTCATTCTTTCTATGCCCTCAACTGCAATCAAACTAATAAAATATGAAGATTTCATTGAATTTGAGGGTTTAGTGGAAGTTAACTTTGATACATTTGCACCTATTTGTTGCTGTTCTGCCATTGAACATTATTTTCTATGGAAGGACAGTAGCATTGACTGGTGTCTGAATCTTTCTTTAGTCTTGCAACTATCCAACAAAAAGTGAAGCAGAAGTTGAAAGTTCCAGTTTTACTTTATTGCACCATTTAATAATCTGTAAAGCAATGAATACTTTAATGTGCTTTGTACAGGGTTTAGTTTAATGATGCAACAAAAACAGAATTGCTAAAATAAACGTCAGCGGATATGTAGGTATCGATTGTGCAGGCTGGACAACTGCTTTGCAGAACACTTACATTCTGCCCTCAAAAATGACGCTGAGTTTCTGTTGCCATTCGTTTCAACAAACCATCATGTTCCCTCGCCAACATCTCTGTCTCAGACTTGCTACTCTGCTCAAATGATGTTCAGCGCAAGTTGGAAGAACAACACCTTGTTTTCCACTTAGAAATGCTGCAGCCTCCTGGACTGACTATTCAGTTCAACAATGTTAGGACTTGAGCACCTTCTCCCATGTCCTTACCTCAACCTGAATGCACCAAGCCTTGTCATCACATAAATTGCTACCACAAACAATCCACTGTCAACCTCTATAAGTGCCCATTAGCAGCAATTAATTCGGCCAGGCTGACCCTTACTTATTCCTTTGTCTGCCCAATTGTTTTTTTCTCTCTCTGACCTCCATTTCCACCTGCTGTTTGCTCCTTCCCTCTCCCCCAACCCCTTCTTTAGTATACATACATCAACATTTTCTGGCTCCTGAAGAAGTGTCACTGGACCCAAAACATTAACTTTCCTTTCTCTCCACAGATGCTGCCAGGCCTGCTGAGTTTTTCCAGCAATTTCTGATTTTGTTTTGGATTTCTGGGGTTATTTGCTTTTATTTTTGAGTTTAATGGTGAACTGTCTCTGTTCTACTGACTGTGATGCCTATAAGTAAAGGTTGTTAGTGGCGACAAAATTAAACAGTTGGAAAAACAATTCTCCTACAGTTGGATCAACTCTTCCTCTAATGTTGCAAAGAGGGTGGTATGCGGCAAATTTAGATTTGCATGCTTTTCGTCCAAATGCTTAAGATCATAAAGAGGATGATCACTTTTCTTGCAGCAAACATAGGTATGAAATCTAACATGGTGAAACATCTTGCCAGATCCTCACTTCTGTCCAAAGTGCTAAGGCTTGCTGCCCTTTACTGATACCAGTTCAAGGAGAACCTTACAACTCTATCCTTCTGCAACATATAATTCACTCCCCACTCAATGCCTGGGCAATGCACTCCAGGATTTTCTTCCCACTACTTCTAGATTCCAAAATTGTATTTTGTCCTCCATCAACTACCCTTTCACATAAATCAACAATATACCAACGGCAAACCCACACACACTCACATTACAGGCTCTTCTTGTATCATTTCTATATCCAAGGTCCCGCCTCATTGATTATTCAATGATTCATAAAGAAAATTGCTGTGGCGATCTCCCTGCACGTGTTAAGTTTGCATCCACTGGCCTAGTCAACAGAGGACAAACAGTTATTCCTGAAATGGATATGTTTCAGTCCTCCGTGACTGCTCCCATTGAGATTTAGAAAGTGACTGACCTCCATTACAATTATTTAGTGGCTTTCAGGGCAGATCGAAGGTTAAAAGCCTTTGCCTGGAAAAAGCCTCAGAGGCAGGACAGCTGGTTTGAACATACCAGACATCACCCAAAAAGAAGAATAATGTTTTCTTTATATGCCTGTGTCAGAGGACATATTAAAATATTCATCTCCTGGACTGTCTTGCTCCTCAAAGTGTGCTGAGGTTATGGGAAACTTCCTGCAATGTGTCACAAGTATGGGTAACAGACTTCTTTAACTTGTCCACTAACTGCAGCATGACAGGAGAGTGCTTTCATTTCCTGGATATTTGATTGATACTCTCAGATCTCTTGTCTCAGCTCATCTGCTGCTGAAACCCTTATCCATGCCTTTAGTATCACTCAACTGTTCCTGTGCATTTTTGGCCAGTCTCCCACTTACATCCTGTGTGATTTTGAGGTCGTCCAAATCTCTGCTACTCATATCTGAGCTTGAAGCAAACCCTATTCTACCGTCAGCCCTGTATTTTCTGACTTATCTTGTCTCTTGGTCAAACAATACCTTGATTTTAAATTTATCACCAAGATATCAAATGGCTTTGCCCCTTTCTAACTCTATTATCTCGTCCAGCCCCACTGCCTTACAAGATATCTATGCCTTTCTTATTCTGGTCTTTAATATATGTCCAAATGTAAATATTCCATCAATGATGACCATGAATTCAGTTGTTTATGTCCAAAGTTCTGGAATTCCCTTCTTACATCCCTTAAACTTATATTTCTAAAAACCTTTTCGTCATCAGACCTAATATCTCCTTATGTGGGTCAGAGCAATATGGTGTTTTAGAGTAATCCTGTGAAGTCTCATTTCATTACATTAAATTTCATTCCATTGCATGCTGCATAAATGTATGTTGATGGTGTTATCTGCCTGTTACCTGTAGATCTTCAACATCATCTAAATCCAGAATTTTCAGGAATACAATTCTGCCTTCAGCTTTCATTTCTCTGATGGTAGTTATGGGCAGGGACTCCTGCATGAAGAGCATAGAATTAAAGAAATATGAGTGGCATGGACATTTCTTGGCTTCATATAACCTGAAGGACTGGATGATAATGAGTCCTGCAAGCACATTGTCTCTTTAAATCAAGGAGCTTATAGAGGTTTATAAAATCAAGAGGGGCATGGATAGGATAAATGGACATGATCTTTACCCAGGGGTGGGGGAGTCTAGAACTAGAGGACATAGGTTTAAGGTGAAAGGAGAAAGATATAAAAGGGACCTAAGGGACAACTTTTTCACACTGAGGGTAGTGCATTTATGGAATGAGCTGCCAGAAGAAGTGGTGGAGGCTGGTACAATTACAGCATTTAAAAGCATCTGGATGGGTATGTGAATTGGAAGGGTTTAGAGGAATGTGAGCCAAGTGCTGGAAAATGGGACTAGATAAGGTTAGGATATCCGGTCGGCATGGACGAGTTGTTTCCATGCTGAACATCTCTATGACTGAATGACTAGCAGAACTCCCAATGCCAGGAAATTATGAGTATGTACATTGTGGGAGTTAGCATAATGTATAACTCTTCCTCCTTGTAAAAATAAACAGTTTTTCAGACTCTATGTGGTGAAACAGAATGATTGTCCTGACTCCCAAAGGCTGTCCGCCAACTATAAGGTATATGTCAGGATGCAATGGATGCTCCTAACTTACAAAGAAGAGTGCAGTTCAAATAATACCCAAGAGGCTTAACAACATCCAAAACAAAGCAACTCACTTGATCAGCATCAAATCCACTAATTTAAACTTTACTCCCTCCACCAAATGTGGATAGTGTAAAGAATTGTACCATGTTCATATTTCAGTGCATCAACTCACCAACCTCCTTCAACAGCACCTTCCAATGCTGTGCCCCTGCTGTCTATAACAATAAGTTTAACAGAGCAAGGAAACACCATCAGTTGCATATTCCCCACCTTGTCACAAAAGATGTTGGCTGGGAACCACATTGCCATTCCTTTGCAATTACTGGGTCTAAAATCTGAAACTTCCTTCCTATTTGCACAATGAGTGTACCTAAAACATATGACAAAGTTGACTTAGCACTACCTTCTCAAAGGCAATTGAGGATTCATAATAAGTGTTAGCTTTGCTCATAATGCCCACATCCATGAATAAATATGAAAATAGAAACTTGTGAGCTGACGTGGTGAGTGAAATCTCTTTCAATTGTATGGGATGTATATTGAAAATGATGCTTTCATTTACTTTCTTTACTCTTGCAAAGTTATTATGCTTTTCTTCCTGCACTTCAACAGGCTATATGATGATGGTACTTGCACTCATAATGTCAAGCATTCCTTCATTAGAATTATCCTCTCATAGGACATTTTTCTTACCTTGAACTGTTTTGTTCCTTGCCTTTGCTTCAAAGAACAAAGCATCCATGGGTATATCTGGGAATGTGCAGATCCAACCTGCTTTTCACCATCCGATGTTCATTCTTTTTCAGTCATTGTGCATCCTGTTTTCACAAAATGTAGAACATTACCTTTTAATTAATTGCAGTATTTTATATGCTATGCCACCACTCTACTTCCCTCTTTCACAATGATAACTCAATGAAAAACCTTGTTCCCACTCCTAACTGTCCCTCCTTACTCAATAAGAATACAAATGGAACCTTAATGTTTACCACAAACAAAATCAGGAATTCCTGTGAAAACATTTAGTAGGCCTGGCAGCATCTGTGGAGAGAAATCAGAGTTGATATTTCAGGCCCAGTCACCGTTCTTCATTAACCTCAATGAAATTGTTTGAGTCATGTGGATGTATTGACATGCTGCTTTAATGCTAATTTGGAAACGGGAAGAAACAGCAGTCTTTCATATTTAATTAGAAGCATAAAGAACTACATATAAAGATTACTCAATAACACAAATATATCTACTTATTGAAATTATATTTTCTGCCATTTAATATTTTTATTAAAGTCTTTACAAAGTATATAAAATAAGGGTTTAAAGTAAATAACATTTATTTCAAAACAACATGATTACATTCATCTACTGATTTGTAGCTATGTGTTTTAGTTCTTTACTTAATGTTTTAGTCATTTTCAAACACTACGACCCATAACTGACATTTTTATTTTTCCTTTGCCCCTCAAGAATTGAATTAGAACTATGAAGTCAGAACCAGTGGACCTATTTTCTTACCCATATCATTTAGCTGAAGTACTGATGCAATCTTTGGCTTCAGATTCTCGAATAGATATTGAGGAACAGAACAAATTTCTAAAGGTCAAATTTGTATTAATGCTTTTTAAGGGTGTTGTATGTGTGAATTTGTTTGAGAATTGTGTGAAAAGATGGCTGTAAAATAATTAGACTCTGTTCTATTCTTTTCTCGTAGTTTAGAAATTTGAGAAAATATGTCAAGCTCATAGAGAGTTCCAAGGCAAGAGAGGATTGAAGAAAACAGGCTGATATAGAGGAGAGGGATAGTTAGAGGGTAGTAGAAGGGGAGAAAGAATTAAATTAAGGGAGGAAAGAGAGTACCTTTTGCTTATGCTAATATTCAATTTTCAAAAAAAAATCAGCTAAGCTTTAAAGCCAACTAATTATCTCCATCTGTGTTTTGTTGACAATTAGAAAAGGTCAATGCTAATCACTTAAACCTGTGAGATATGAATTTCTAACAACTATTAAGCTGAGGGTGAAAAATACAGAAAGAATAACGATTACTTTCTTCATGCATTTATTTTTAAGTTGTGACAGTGAAGGAAGGAGAAAAGAGAATACATGTTGCACAGATTCTTTGGTCTTTTTTCTTCATATGATGTGGGCATCACCAACAATACCAGCATATTTAACCAAACTAATTACTCCTGAAACAAATGACTTGCAAGGCCATTTCAGAGGTCAGTTGAGACTTATTCGCATTGTTTGGGTATGGCATCACACATGGAGATGGGATTTTACAATAATCAATGATAGTTCCACGGTCACCATTATTGTGTTTAGCTTTCAAATTCAGATTTTGTTTAATGAATTCAAATTCCACCAATTGTGTGTTCCCAGAGTATACCTCTGCTTCCCTAACCTGGGGATGTTAGCACAATGCACATCTCCCTGTAAGATATTTCAGTGGAGAAGAGATAGGAATGATCTTGAGACTGGAGGCTGATCAGAAAGGGCAGGAATATTAGAAGGTGAAATGAAAGATGGTGCAAAAATAATTAGGAGGGAGAGGGGAATGGAATTGCTAGGGCCACATTTTCTCTGCAAATCCCATTCCATGTGAAGGTTGCTGTAACTGATGATTTTATCCTTTGCCATCACATCATAGGTAACACCACCTTACATCCAAAGAGGAGACAAGCAGAGGGAATTAAATAAGACCAGAGCAATTCAAAAAGGTGCAAATGATGAATCAATAGTACCATTCTTTAGTGGGTTATTACTACTAGAATGGATGAAGGACAATACTTCCACAGAAAATAAAACAGCAAAGAATCAGACTGACAAAACCAGAAGATAGAAAAACAATATGCAGACAAATTCAAGTGATGGGCAATTTATCAGATACACAATCATATAGGAAATTGATTAACATGTGTGGAAGAGTAGTTGTTACAAATCACAATTAACACTTAATATTTGAACCATCAGAGGTAATGCAGGTCTACATATGAGCAGCTGCTATAGCTGAATACAACAATAATTATGATGTTTACCTATAAGGTGGTAAAGTCATTTAAATAAATATGCCAAACAGAATACTTTAAATGCAAAAAGCATTGATGCAAAGTTCATTTCCCAAACAACTTGTTTTTCTATAACCTCCCTCAATGAGAATAACATCTCATTGCAATTTAAATTAAGAAGAACCAACATACCAATTAGTGTCAAAATGTGGAATGAAGCACCAAGTACATCTTTAAACTTTTTCAACAGTCAGTCTCGCATACAGTACTTATTTGCATCATTCTTATTCACAATGTCAGTTTACTCCAAAGGACTCAATTCAAAGAGAAATGGCATTCCATTGTCTCTGCCCTGTCACATCCTTCAGCATCCACTTCCCCCCGCAATGATATCCTCCCTTTCCTCTGCTTCCTTCCCTCCTATCCTGGCTACAAAGTGTCCCTTTCACATTAGGAAACATCCTCATTCTTTTCTTAGCAACCATTTACTCTACCTCCTCTATCAGAGTCCATTGGCCAACACAACAGGCAAGTTCTGCTCGTCTCACTTGTGCATTCCCTGCACTAATATGTTGGTTCTGCACCCAAGAAATAAGAACTTATATCTTTGTAAGCGTTTCTGTTTTTTGCAATATGGGGTAGTTCTCTGGAGCAGCAGTGGTGGAAGTAGGCGAAGAGGAACAATGAATCAGTGCATTGAGGGAGCATATACGTTGATATGAAAAGCCAAAGATTGGTTTATAGGCATTACTGCTTAACTGACAACACATTGTTTTTACAGAAGCATAGAATTGTTGCAGTGCCAATGGAAGCTGTTCAGCCCATCATGCCAATTGTTACAGTGCCAATGGAGGCCATTCAACTCATTGCTTCTGCACTGTCCAAATGAGTGTTGTGAAGTAGTGCCATTGTCCACCCTTTCCTGGAACCCTGCACCTTCTTTCCATTTAAATAATCATATAATACCCTCTTGAATACCTCATCTGAATCTGCTTCCACTACACTTCCAAGCAATGTGTTTCCGAACTGAACCACTCGATATGTGAAGTTATTTTTTTCTCACATCACATTAACTTTTTATGCATATCTGGGCAGCACAAGCTGTTTGCCTCCAAAAGCATAGCTGCATCTCATGTGAAAGCTGTGATCCATTTGTTTCAAATCTCAAGCAGATAAAATAGTAAAAAGGAGCAAATGACAACATTGAGAAATACAAGGAACCAAAATGCTTGGAAAACAGCTTGAAACTACCACGGAATAAAGAGTGAAGCACCATTGTTTAGTTTTTCTGGTAAATGGGGGTTGGGCCATATCGAACAATTGCATCATAATCGTATTGATGTTTCTTTGAAGTACTACCACAATGAAGTATGTTATTAGGTTGCAAATCATTGAGCCATGGCAACTGATTTTGATTTTAATTGAACATGTAAGCAGATTCTGTGCACCAGTGATTGTGTAGGCGTAGACTCATAGACAGGCTATGACAATCCAGAAATACCAACAGTCTGCTTGATGTCGAGCCTGGAAAACAGCTGATATGTGGCGGTTTACTGAAGTCACCCCATCAACTACAGTGACTCACCTCGCCAATACAAGTGCTGAAACATGAGCACAAACAGCAAAGGGAAGTAATGGAGGTTCGGGGAAAACTTTCCTGAGCCAGAAATCAGTTTTGTCCTGTGCTCTTACATGCGCCGTGCAAACAGGGACTGCAAACGTTGACAGGTCTGTGCAGAAACTGAATAGCTCACATTGAGAGGAGGAGGAGCGCAGAGAGGGGGAAAGGAAAAATTACATTCAGGCTGCATCTAATGTTATGTAACTAGTGTTTAAAGGAGTTCATTCTGCAAATGGAATATAAAGATTTAGATAAGTTTGTTTTACGTTTTCTGTCAACAAACTTTCAGTTTTAATGCAAAGACACCCATGTCCTATTCTCATATGCTTTAACGAGTTGACTTTCATAATTTACTTGCAAGCTTTGATTGTAACTTTTTGCTTGTTATGTCTCTGGATAGGGTTTCACTTTTTTTGTGAATGAACTCTTCCCTCCCCCAGCCCAGTCAAACTTCGGAATTTGTTTACTGAATGAACTCCTCCCTCCCCTTGGTCTCTCGGCTGATCTCTGTGAATTTGACCTTTTTTTTGTGAATGAACTCTCCCGCCCCCTCGCTCTCTTTTATCTCTCGTCTGACTAAATTTTAAGACTTTTTCTGCGTGAATGAATGTCTCTGCACCACGATATCTTGCTGTCAAGACGTGTTGCCTGCATTTTTTCATTCCAGGTGAAATGAATTCGCCTTCTCCTTCACTTTGAATCGCCCCTTTCACTTTGAATCGTCCCTTTTTATTTATTCTTCCCCCCTCTTTCGCCTAGAGGGAAACTGTTGCTCTATGAATAAACACATCAATCAACTGAGAAGCAGCCTGCCCCATTGGTTAGCTCAGCAAAGCCATGCAAATACAGCTTGGTCATGCACAAAGCGCCACCCCCTGTTGCTGCGGTAACCATTCTTCCTGCCTGATGAGACAGCTTGAAAACTGTTTCACAGATTATATTAAAGAAACATTGGGAAAGAGACGGGGACATTTTAGGAAGTTAAAATAGCTCAGCCACAAAACTTTTTCAAACTCGCGTCGCAATTCGTAAAGCAGCATTCCTGCTTTGCCGTAAGATTTCTTCAGGCAAGTTGTCAACCCACGAACTTGTTTTTTTTAAAGGAATATAAAACATCCACAGTTTCGCAGGATGCGTCACTGTTGCCAGGGCTTTTGTGACTCTTATAATCATTAAACACGACCTGGGAGGGTCAGCAATGTTGCAACCGGTTCTTATTCAGTCTCTCGCCGGGTAATTAACATAATTGTCAAAAAAAATCATGTTTGATTTGGATTTGATCGTTGCAATGACAGATGTACCGAATTAAACCACGCAACACGGGGAAGCTTAAGTAGGCAGGACTAATTTGAATAAAGGATCAATATTGTTTTGCAAGGTTTATTTGTTTAGTCTTGCATCTGCTCCGGACCTGTCAAATATGTGTAGATGTTGCTATGGATTATTAATGCCGAATTAGATGTAGATAATAATGTTCAGGGGAGCTACGATGTCACCAAAACTTATTTTACATATCTTGGGTCTGTATCTTTCTCAGAAGTGTGATGAATAGAAATGGATGTGGTATGCTAACTGATTTAACCCCTCTCTTTCACCACTCTTTTTTTGAACAATTGTATTCTAGCCTGTGTTAGTCCTAGAGAAAGGAAGCCTGTATCTTTAATCAAGTAGAGAAGTGAGTGATTGACAGCTAGAAATTGGAGCCGATGAAACAGACAGGCGACCAATGAGAAAGATCCATTAGAAAACACTGGAGGCCCCTGGAGGAGAAGCAAAGGAAAAACGAGTGAATTGAACACAATCATAGGTCTGGGCTGCCTTGAAAGGACTCTACATCAACTAATTCATGCTATTTACCAAATCTGACGGGAATATTTATATGCGATCGCTCTGCACCCATTCAGGTGAGACCCTGTTCAACTTTTGCAAGCCGCTAGAGCATTACGTGATACAACGTTACAGAAATACTAATAATAAAACGCTCTCCATTTAGTCCCGTTATCTGCATATAAGGAAAACATTTGGGAATTCCACGATGATCGGCCATTACCAATTTACTGTGTGTTTTCCACGTTTGCAAGCCCTTTATAATCGATGCGAATGCATACGCACTGATAAGTCCGAAGTACCGGGATAGGATCAGTTTTGTGCTCTTTCCCCAAGCAGTTTGCTCATGTTTGCAGGCTGATCGCTATCTCTCTGGAACAGGTTGGGGCGGTAGTCTGGCATTTTTTTTTGTGAATGGGGAGCTGAAGGCTAATTAGATATGCAAGTTCAGGCGGTCCATTCAAGATTTTTCTTTGGCCACCTTCTGTCGTTGTAGGCTGACCGGGTCCAGCAAGGCACAGTCTACCCACCTCAATGCTGAAGAGTAGGACGAGCTAAGAGTTTGCGATGAGCTGCGGAATCGACGGATACTACGACCAGCAAGTGCCTTACATGATAACAACTCCTGTAAGTGAAATGACAAGTGGGTTCATAAGAAGTTGGCAAACGGAAGGGTTGTTTTAAAAGTTGTTTTATGAAAGACATCATTATTAACTTAGCTCCTTTCACATTTGTAACAAAACAAAACACGAGCTGGAAATAAATAGTTTTTTTAAAAAAAATCAATTTGACTTTAATTCACTTCAACCCCACATTCCTGCCTTTGCACTTTCCTCACACTCCCTCTCCCAAAAGAAAAACAAGATTTGGGGAAGCACGTCATGTATAAATCTTACACTTATACCACAGCTCATCTCGGCTATAATATGTAATCATCATGACAAATTATGTAACGTAGCTTCGGTAAGTAGAAGGGTTTTCAGAAGTCCAATATCAACAGCCAGCAGTTGACTCAGGGTCCTGTTGCAAATAGAGTCGGGGAAACGTAAGTTACTGTGTCAAACTAATCCGGAGATGCGACATTCGGCCTTCTTCGCCCCTCTTATTACTCTTTGTCTTCAACATGACACACGTTTACTAATGCATCAACCTCCCAAACAAACCCGCCCTTTTCATACGTCCTTGCGTTTTAATAAAATTTCTTAATTGTTTTGGAATCTATTTACTATTCGTACGCAAGACTGTCCATTTCAAGTTACTACAGTGCTGTGTCATCAGTTATTTAAAGGAAAATACAGGTGCACGTTGATAATGTAGGATCAGAATTTCACTTGAAAACATTAAAGCCTCAAAGTACATCGGCTCGTTATTTGGTTGAAAGTAATAGAGTGAGTTTGGAGAACCTGTCTCTCAGACAGGAGGAGCTCTCAGAACTGTGTGCTGAGGTCGTTTCGTCTAGCAGGTGTGATCCTCCACATTTTAACAAATGTTTTGTCTTCTATAGAAGCCACATGGAGGGAAATGTAGTGAAAGGACAACAAGTGAAAGGAAAAGAAAATTCATTGATACAGATTTAGCTCAAGATTCAGAAGGTAACTTTCTCCAAGATGAAATATTCTCTATTCTGCCCATTTTATCTCCCCAGCTCCCATTATTTGTTTTTGTTTTAATTGAAAATGCTTCAAAATACCTATTGACGTTTCCCCTGCTGCTAATATTTGTACTTATGGGTTTCTATATTAGTCTCCCATCTTAGAATCAAATGTGGTCACTTCACACATTTAGTACCCAGGCACAGGTCGTCTAACAGCACCCCTCCAATATTAATTTTTAGTTGTGTTCATTAATTCAATCTGCCATAAAACTTCGCATTTTTTCTGTTCGGCAACCCTCTTTAATCCATCGAGATTGTGCACAGTAGATAAAATAGTTTAATTAGTCAAACCGTTCAAATTTCTGTTGTGCCAATTGGATTATGGTGATCTTTGTCTTGTTCTAGATGAAAATGACGACATTTTTAAAAAAAAGTATTTTTGCACTTGGACCTGTTCTTGGTGGCGGATGGGGGTTGGGGGATCTTTAGCAAGCGTTACATGAGATTGATCGATATTGCTGTTTAAATTTCTTGTCTGAGTATACAGTATTGCATTCAGCTGAAGGATACTGAATGGTAACTGAAGGTGATTAAGTCCGTTTCACGCATTTTCTTCTGAACGGTTGACTTTAGATTCAAAAGAAAACACTATACAACGCTCGACAATGTTTTTGACTTTCTTCTTCTTCTGCATTGTAGAACTCTTTCAGGATTTGAGCCAGCTGCAGGAAACCTGGCTCGCAGAAGGTAAGAAACTCTCAAAGCCCTGGGAGAGAGAATAAAAATGTCGGAAAAGAAAACAATTGCGACGTTTAAAAGTTGCGTTCCTAACGTGAAGCCCAATTAATTGAGCTCTAAAAGAGCCACCTCATGTGTCATGCATACATTATAGACTGTGATTAGTCTGCCTTGGGGAACTCAGGGCTGATCTTCCCAGTGTCATCACAGATTACCAGGAGAAATTGCTTCCAGTTTACAGTCACATCTGCTTTTGGGAAGATCTGTAGCCATCTAGACTTAAGTTTGAAAGCACCATTTAGTTTTGACTGGCGATGATTTTACTTGATCAATCTTCACTGCTGCAGGAGACGTTTTTAAGCGTGAATTATTAAGACACTAGGCTACATCCGAGCTCTGATGGTGCCAAAAAACGAGCTTTGATGTTCTTTAGGTGTTGTTTTCTGATGGCAAAAAGTGTTTATATTCCTCGATTCATCGCGACGGGATGCTTCAGGATTTGAGTGCAAGTGTCTTTTATCCAGCTTGTTCACAGCACACAACTTTAGGTTTGTAACTGGCATTTTAAATCTATTATACTTATCTGAAGGATGTGGCAAATTTCGAAATTAATTGAGTGATTTTGAGGTCTATAACTTGCATATGTTTAAGAATATTTTAACCATATAACAACTTTATAGTTGGTGGCACGCATTCTTCAAATAATTGCTGTAAATTTCAAACGACACCACTGTTTTATGGAGAATTTTCAGCACTATTTAGAGATTGGTCTAAAAGTGTTTAAATGTGACAGTTTTATTATTAAAAATAATTGCTCAGAATATTCATTGAAACATAGAACATAAATACATTTCTACTTAACTCCACAATTTGTGTGACCATTATATCTGTGTATATATTTAAATAGTGGTATTTTAATGCATTGCCAAAAATGATTATCAGTTTTGCTAATCTTTTGTGGTTCTAAATGGTTTTATCAATGCAACTGCTGAAGCTTGATTCTAATCTGAGTGTCTGGGAAATGGTATGCAATTCATTGGCATTATTCTAAATATATTTAGGTGAAACTGATTAACAGTTGAGGCATTGATTTGAAGAAAATCAGTGTAAGGAAGCAAATAAACAAACTGGTTTGAAAATTTGAACAAGTGAAATATTTGCCTTGTTCCATTTTCAAACCTTTTTCAAATTCCTACTGTGTTGAGCTGCAGCCCTATCTTCTTTTCCTGTCAGGTATTGTGGCAAGTTAGACAAATAATTGTTTCCGGTCAACTTTTAAGTAGGATTGGCCTTAAAGAAAATTCACTATTTTCACTCAGTTCATCTACTAACATTGTGAGTCCCTTTTGAGATGTTGAATATCTTGTGAATAATCTGATTTAAATAACTGAGGCCAAAGGAAGAGGAATAAACATTTTCCTGCCTTTTCATTGGGCTGTGTGACATAGACCATGTATTTAAAAGTGTCTGAGATACCTAAAAAGACAGTTCATCTAAAGGAAAATGTTACTGCGAATTTCTGGACTGGGGAAAAAAAAAGTTACTGAAAACATGTTCCATGTAGTAGTAACTAGGTCCTTGTGATGGGCTTGGTAAAACATCTATTTAGATGTATCGATAGCTAATTGGTCATACATTTTTCGTTTATTGCCTATGCTACTAAAGCACATTTTAATGTACTAATGTAGGTTGAACAGTTTGAATGATTTCACGCCGAATGAAGTTAAATTAATTCGCAAGCCAGATTGATACATTGTACAAAACTCAGCCTTTATTCCTTCCATTCCCTTTTCTACTGTTTACAGCAATGTAAGGTGAACACTAAACTCCATTCTAAGCTCTAATAATATCGAGCTTTTTAACTGCGAATAATAGAGATTCGGGGAGGGTGCAGCTCATATTGCCAGCAGTTGTCTGTGTGTGTGGGTAGCATTAAATGCTTGGGTTGTTGAGACAAATGATTTTGTTGACATAACAAAGCTGTGCTGTAACACAGACTTTCACTTTGGCATCTCTTTGCGAGTTACGATTTGCATCGATAGCCGCTTTTATAGATTGTTAATTTTTGATATTCCACAATTCCCTTGTCCTTTAAACAGTTTTGCAAAGTAGCTGTGGTGCTCCACATCCTCCTCCTGCTCAGCAGTATTAGCCCGTATTACCAATGTATTGTTTGCGCTGCAGTTGAAGTTGGTAAATAGTGATGAGCTGACTGGGGACTGGACGTACTGAAAACAGAGTAGTAGCCAAAGTGGATTTACTCATACAAATATCGGGCAAGATATTTTAAACAGTCCTAAAAATAAAATGTATCCAAGAAAAATGGTGCAACATTTTTCCACTTTGAACAGTTTCTGTTCTGTTGCATTGCGATTAGCTTGTTATTTAAAGGCATTGCTGTGGATGCATTGGAAATAGCTGTGCGGGGAGTGAATACTGAGTTTATGTAGAATAATTAGAAGCCACTTAGAAGCGTGTATCGAACGCGTGGGCTACTGTTGTGTTAAAATGCGACAGTGTTTTGATTTTGTCGTGCGTTTTGGCATTACTAGTTCCATTGTTCGTTTTCTACCTGAAAACCAAAGCGAGAATAGAGGCAGGTTCGGGTACCTCAGTGTTATTTGTAATTAAGTGCGTATGTTTAAACCGCCATCCTTACTGTCCCCACTGTTCGCTTGTTAGCCAACCCCAATTACCTGCATTTGCCACTTCCATTGCCTTCTGACAGTTTGTATGAAGTCAGCAAGCTTGTTACTATGTCATCAATCCCATTGTTGATCAGCTGTCCAGAGCACAAACTTCATATCCAATCATAGATTCTCCTTCCATTGATTTCTACTTAAGATTTTAAAAAAATTAGAAACTTATTTAGCACGGTTGACTTCTGTCTTCAGGGACTTGAATAGAGGCCAGGTTGGTCCAATGGCATTGCTGGCTCAAGGATCTTTACACAAATTTTATTGAACTAGTGCCCATGGTACTAAGCTCTCAGAACTTGGCATTGATTCGTAATAGGTTGCTCATCAAGTTCTATAAGTGCTGAGTGTGGAAAATGGAGAAAAAAATCCATTGGAGCTAGAGAATTAGTGTTAAAGGTTGTGGTTTAGGCATATTGTGAGGCAGAACAGAGAGAGCTCTGTTATTAAGCTGACCAATGTTATTCTAGACTTGGTCGTCAAATAGAGAGGATTTCAAAAAGTTGGGTAGTATCTAATTTTCCAGCATTGATAATTACCACTTGAACAGACAAATGTATCAAAGTATTTGAACGAAAACAAAAATATTTTATTCTTCTGCCAGATGGGCGTCATACCTTGATTCACATGTGGTAAAATCGAGCTGCAAAGAGTAGCTAAATTCAAACAATGGTTGCAAATTCAATTGTGAAGTAGGATATGTGTTTGTCTCTTGGGCAGTTACTCATTAACACAATAACTGCTTCAGAGAGTTATTCTGTTACACAGGTTAACGTAGTTCCCAACAGGTAGCATTGCTGCATTTTTTTGTCCAATTAGTTTGCTGTGGTTCTGCACTGCTAATAGGTAGCATTGAAATCACAGTACAGCACAACATCAGCTTATTAAGCGTGTGATGGAAAATAATTGTCAGCTCCAAGCTAAGAAAGACACTACATATGTCAATGAATTTCAGCATTTTAATTTTGACTGTAAGTACAAAAAGTGAATAAATGTTTACAGGGAAAGTTCAAGTTTCCCTTAACCAACCACCCCCCATTCTCCATAGCCAAAGGATGTGACATTGGTCTCAGTGGTCTGAGGCTCCAGAATCTGAATTGATTTTCTGAAGAAAGGCAGGGTTTTGTTTTTGCTGCTGTCGTAAATAATTGTTATGAACAGTTATCTTATTCGTTGTCAGCAAGCAGTACCTTTTTTTTTTCAAAAAATAATTAAATGTCAGTTACTCTGTTAAATTTCCAGTTTTATATACTTGAATGTTCCTCATTCAAATTTTTTTTAATGGAGTTTCAATTGGTGGAGATGTCCATTAAACCTTTCCTGCTGGAGTTGTGGAAGTTGTTCTTTGTTGTTTACCAATGTTTGCAATTTTCTAAATACTTCTCACACAACATCACACTCTATCAAATGTGGACCATAGACACTCCCTTTGAATGGATATTCACAATTGTAGCACCTGAAATTACTACTTTCTTTAAACTGAGCTGCAAATTACTTAATATTTGCAATTATTGTTAATTTTTTTAAGAGAAAACAAATGAATTTTGTTTGGGCAGTTTTTCATCTAATATCATTTTAAAATTTCTTGAACTGCAGAATTGCAATTCTAATTTAGATAAAATGCATAGGTTGAATATATATGGGCTTGAATTTAACTTAGTACCATTGGACACGAAAGGTATATGAATCCTGTTCAGCCTTCAGAATTTTGCCCAGTGTCTTAAAGAAACATCTTTTTTATCCTTGTTGCAGGGTCCTATTTAGGGAAAATGCTATCTGGCTTCATCTATGAATTAGAAGTCTCTTACCTTTAGTACTACTTGGGTTGTGATGGAGAATAAATGTAGAAGCTGGTTTTCCATTTGTAAATTGCAGAAACTGGCTCCTTTAGTCTGATAGCACACCATGCACTTATACATTTTTGTGGACGAAAACCCATTCATTCCCACAACTTTGGGAATTATAGAGTGTTACTGATGGAGGGAGAATCGGCTTCCAGTCTTCACTCCATATTGGCAAAAGCTTTGAGGTTTTTAAACTTTGAGGTCCAAATGCTCTCTGTCTAGTAATGTCAGGGGTAAGCAATTTTCAGTTTTAAAGTCAATGTTAATTTCAATATTGTAGTGTCCTAACTTTGCTTTTAATATTCAGATGCTACTATTCTCAAGGAGGACAAGGAGTCTTATGCCATCCCCTTAAAGCCCTGTCTACAGTTTGCGTCAGCAGTTGTAAGAAATCGCTGATCAACCTAAGTGAACTGGGTCATTTATTTTAGATGCTTAGTGGTTTATACTTGTACCAGAATGTGGTTAGCCACATTGAGTTTTTAAAAAAAGTAAAAAGATTGTTTTAGAAATTGTTATAAAATTCCACAAATGTTCTGTTGATTTTAAAAATATTATAGCAGCAAAACTGAGCTGGATAACTTGCATTTGGCTAGCATAGCTTTTCAGGAGGTCCGTATCAGAAATATAGGTGCACATTGATTTAAATGGTCAAAAACTAAAGTAAAACATTTCCCTAGATTCCTTATATGTGCTGAGAGTGGCCTCGGCTCCTCATCTGCACTGCACAGTCAGATTTTCAAGAGTAAGATGTAGGAAGTAAATTGTTCAATTCTCTTTTATCTTCCCATAGTCATCACCTCTCTGTTAGGATATGATACAATGCATAGTATTCACCCTCCAGTTCTTTGCTCAATCAGCTGTTATTAATTTGTGAAGCTTGACAGAGAGTGTCCACAAGCTATTCGATCATAGGGGTCATCAAGTAAGAGCCTGTCTTGACCTGATGTCGACAGCCTCACTGGATAATGCTCAAGTAGATTTTCACTTTTCTTCTTGATGCATTGAAGTTAATTAAACTTCTCTTCAACATATTAACAACTGACCTCCGCTAACTCTGCAAAGACTGTAGATTGATCTTGGGACGTTTTTGTTTTGCATGGTTCAGATAAACTTTCTAAAATTACCTCCTTGGATTATCAAGAAATACTCCATTTTCTCTGATGAAAATCAGTATCTGAGCAGCTTGTTGAACCCACTGAATAACATTCGATGATTTGAATTTAAAAGTTCTCCAATTAAATCTCTCATTCCTCCAGATTAATACTGTGCTTTTCTTTGTGTGTTTCTGTTCATGAATTATTGTTTACAATATATGTTTAACATCAGTTTGGTTCAACACCAAAATTATGTCCTGTTTAAAAGTGTAATCATAACATTTAATAAATCTGAATTAAATTGATCATATGTACAAATCTATCCAGACTGTTTTCATAGTTGTCACTTTTTTTTTATTACAAATCTGATCGACTGAAATTGCTCACTTAAGATGACAGTCAAAATTTAAACAGATGTAATGAGGGTGATGGAAAATTATGATAAGACTTAGCACAAGTACCAAACCATGCCTCATTCTCTTTATATTCCCCGGTGAATTCTTACTGAATTCTTGAATTAAATTGAAGTGAATTGAATTTATTGTCACGTGTACTGAGGCACAGTGAAAAGCTTTGTCTTGCGAGCAACACAGGCAGATCACAGAGTTAAGTAGCATAGATAAGTAAATAATAGGTAAACAGCGGCAAAAACAAAAACACAGGCACAGGCGAATGTTAAGAGCTTGTGAATTCATTCAGTATTCTAACAACAGTAGGGTAGAAACTGTTGCGAAACTGGCTGGTGCGTGTGTTCAGACTTCTGTACCTTCTCCCTGATGGGAGAGGTTGTAGAAAAACATTGCCAGGGTGGGATGGATCTTTGAGAATGCTGGAGGCCTTTCCTTGACAGCGGGCCTGGTAGATGGATTCTATAGATGGGAGGTTGGCCTTTGTGATTGTCTGGGGAGAGTTCTTTAAACACTATTCAATGTGTAATGCAGCAGTAGATGTATATTACTTGAACAGTCATGAATCTGCAAGACTAGGGGTCTAGTGGAGCCACTAGGGTTAAGGTTGGGTAGCTCTTCAATGATTGGCACATCATTCATTCATTCATTCATTCATTCATTCATTCATTCATTAAAATAGAATCAGCAAAATTGGCTTCTGTGTTATACATTTTTCTATTTTTTTTATTATTCGCACAGTCTGTAATGTTTCCAAAGTGATACATAAGAAATGAAAGGGGTGATTGTCCAAGAGATTTGCATCATTGATTGGATTAGATTCTCTGCAGTGTGGAAACATGCTCTTTGGCCCAACAAGTCCACACCAACCCTCTGAAGAGTAACCCACCCAGACCCATTTCCCCCTGACTGGTGCACCTAACACTAGGCAATTTAGCATGTCCAATTCACCTGACCAGCACATCTTTTGGAATGTGGGAGGAAACCGGAGCACCCAGGGAAAACCCATGTAGACATAGGAGAATGTGCAAACTCCACACAAACAGTCGCCCGAGGTGGGTATCAAACCTGGGTACCTGGTGCTGTGAGGCAGCAGTGCTAACCACTGATGCACCCTACTGCATATTTGAAGACCTTAGCAGGAGAAAAAAGAAAAGTGGTGGAGAATTTCTGTGCAGTACTCATAACATTTGTACTTTGGTGAAAGACTTGCCAAAACTCTGGAATCAAAGTTAATGGCTGCTCTTAGCTATTTATGTGGATTCAAATAAAAATATTAAGAATATATATATGTGTGTATATATAAGCGACCTGTGAAGTCTAGAATGAATTGTTAGACTCTGTAAAATTTAGGGAACAAGAACAGGGATTGTGATGTTTGAAATTAGAGAGGTTTTCTGAGGATTTAAAATATAGTAGCAAGTATTGACCACACCTTTGGATACATGTTGACTTTACACTATTTTATAAAGTGGGTGATAGTGAAGTGGCAGTCTATTCTATATTTCTCCCAATTTTTAATCTAAGGTTATAAAAATAGCTGTCAATTCACTTGTTTGTTTTGTACTGTTGTCACAAAGTCAAAAGCTATCCTCTTGTTGATACTATTAATACACTTCTGCTTTTTGACCTTGCTGTAGCAAATATGGTCTAAATGGAAATATTTGAACCCTTTAATATCCTGGAGTAGTCCATGATGAAAAGAACCTCAACTTTACTGTTTCCAGTTTACTCTCAGTAGAGTTACCAATAACCATCGACTCAGCATCAAAGATCCACCTATAATACCTGTTAATGCTGTCATCCTTCAAACTGAATATTGCAAAACACAGCAAGAGCTGGAGTCTTCCCTTCAATGATTCCTGTCTCAATTCTGAAATTATTCTAAATGTGCCGGTTGAAAATTTGAATAAATGATGTATATCAAAGCTTAGTGTGCAAAGTAACAAAAGAATATGAAGGGTAACATTTAAACTTTTGGGGTAGCCCTTTCATATATTTAAATATATATATGCTTTTATAAAACGTTTAAATTATAAATTGGATCCCAATATTTAAAGTTGTCATTTAAATTATAACTTTGAAGATCATTCTCTGCTGTTATTCTCTGTTTCTGTTTTATTGTAGGCTTTATACTCTTTCCCACCCTGTTTATATTTTAAGTATGCCTTACATTAATCGTTTGGGCTTTTAAATGCAGCATTTAAACAAAATGAAATCCTCTACAATCTCTACTGGAAGGATCTTTAGGAAGGATTTGACTCAGAATATGTCAAAAATTACATAAAGCTGACTCCTAAAATACATTTTACAATAGTGTAAGTTCATTGCACGTGCAAAGAATAAATTCTTTCTCTGGTATCATAGGACAGTTAAACCCCAGCATCTTCTCCGGCAAATATGTTAAAGGCTGCTAAAATGAGTTTTATTTAAAGATGGATTTGCAGTTCTTTGGGTTGTGGATGTTGTTGTAGGACCAACTCTCCATTTCAAATATATTTCAGATTATTGAAAGAAAGCAAGAGTGGCTTTGACAAAATGTTGGAATTCAGAATAAATCTAACCCTTTTGTTTAACATTCAGTATTTTCACACATTTTCTTCTTTTTTTTTTCTTTTCAACAGCTCAAGTCCCTGACAATGATGAACAGTTTGTGCCAGATTTCCAGTCTGAAAACTGTAAGTACAGTATGACTCAGCTGATTACCCTTTTTCATTCTGTTTTTAAAATTGAGCAAAACATTTTATGGTGTTTTGGAAATGAAGGAGGTGGTACACGGTGGGATTTTTTTTCCCATTTCTGAGTAACATCAGCAAAGCCAGGACTTGGGCTGTATGTTATGAATGAGTCTGTTGTGGCTGCAGGCAGTTCGAGGAAATACCAACTGGATCAAGGTGTTAAACACAGAGGGATCTGTCATTCATATGTTCTCTGGACTGAAGACAGATGGGGAACCAATTGCATGCAGCTTCAACAGCTTGAGCCAACTCTCGTTACAGTAACATGAATTCATTGCATGCTCTGAAAAAGCTGGGCAGTCAGTTTAATGCACAAACGTTGGTGTTGATTAATGTACATAAATCAACCTATTTCCATTTTGCAGCAAAGATTTTCAAACTGGGATCCCCCAAGGTCATCGGATTTCAGGATCTTTTTCAATGATTGATGTTTTCTTCCCAGTAGCTGACACCATCTTTCAGAAGTTAGAGCAGTGTCCCTGCGAATGTGGCAGTACTTATAGGGGGGTCCTGAACACACACACACACACACACACACATTTAATAGGGATAATTTTAGATGCTGATGTCCACAGCACACAGTCTCACTTGATGTAGCTGCTTATTAGGAATTTGAAGACACGAGGGGTAGGTACTAATAAGCTGTGCCTTCCCAACATCTAATAGAAGCTTACTCCTTATAGGCCAACAGATAACAAATCAATATTGATAGCTACGGTTGTGAATACTTCACAATTTACACTTTCTATTTAAATTTGAGCAATTGTAGCCTTGCTGATTTGGAGACATTTTCAATTTTCAATGTTCAACATTTAAAATAGACAGCAGGCTAGCATTATGAGAGTTTTGTTAAAAACAATTTCCTTTTTCATTATTTCTTGCTGTGTAATTCTAGCAAAGTAGAATCTTAGATTTTTACAATACAGAAGGAGGCCATACGACCCATCATGTCTGCGGCAACTCCTGAAAGAGCTATGCAGCTAGTCCCACTCTCGAGCCCTCAGATCTCCTTAGCCCTCTGACTACATCACTATCAAATATATATTTAGCTCTCTTTTGAAACCTTGTATGGAGTGCACCTCCACCACACTTCTAGGCAGTGCATTCCAAATCCTAACAACTCTGAGTAAAAACAAATCTCCTCATCTCACTCCTACAACACTTGCTGACAATCTTGAAATGGCTGATAGTGAAAATCACAAAATTATTTCAGTCTTTTTCAGTGTTCGTTTTCATGACTTAACTTCTTTCCTCCAAAAATGACTTTAAATTTTAATTGAAGAAGTTTTTAGTTTACTGAGCTATCACTCATTGTAACCCCAATGTCAATGGCCTTCAAGTGACCTTCAGATGATGTAGAAGTTAAAGGATGTATTAATTAAAATGTTGAATTCCATTGTCAGTATTGGTGACTATGGAAATTTGGTAAAACAAATCAAATATTAAGTTTGAACTGTTCAAGACTATGATGGCTTGAATGGCTTTGTCCATTTATACAGGCTGTATGTAAGTTACTAGTTACTGGGGAACTGCTTACTAATTTGATTTTGTTTAGGTGTTTTGTCTCTTATTCACAAAGTGCTCACAAATATATCTGCTATTGGAGTGACTAGAGTGATGATCAGTATATGATCACATGCTAGACAAATGGCAAGTTAAAGCCATATCCAATGTGCGTGAAAGTGTGTCTAGTGACTAAAGGGGAAATGTTATGAAGGGAGAATACGGGTGTAATCTTCCCAGGTCCTGAATGACTTGGGTTATAACACCGAATTTGGGAAACCTTTGTGAGAAACTCGGCAAGCCCTTTCTTGATTATAGGAGTAATAAGTTGTATTTTCCAACAGAGGTCTTGATGTCAAGGTGAGACTCTCACTAGTGAGTGACGTGAGGTTTGTTAACAGGGATTATTGATTATTATCACCCCATTTGTGTACATGTCCCTATTCTATCTAATGCTGAATAGAAACTGGATGCCAAGAACTGCCAACATGAGGGTGGGTACCAATGACTACTGCTTGCCACTTGCTGCGCCGGACTTCCATTTTGGACACATGGCACCAATGTCTCAGGGCATTCTTCAGGGCAGTGTCTACACCCACTCATTCCACCTGTGCCAGCAACAGTACATCTACCTCCACTTGTTTTTTTACACAAATACCAAGCCAGGAAACTTGCCATGGTTGTCAGCAGTAATCAGTCAAGCAGTGGACATGTTGCTGTATGGCGCCACATGCCAACAGTGTATATGGCAAGCATGTTGCATGTGCTTCAAGCAAATGACCACGCCTCTGTGTTTAAGAGAAGTAGACCTCAGTTAGGTTGAGGGAGAGACCCAATAGCAAGGGAGTTCTTCACAGTAAGTCCAGGGCAGCCTCTGCTTTCAGTCCAGGAATTTAGGCTTGGACATTTGACCACTCAGGGTTGTCTAGGGAATGCTAGGGATTCCACCACGTATCTTGGCTCTTCCAGCCCTATTGTCAGCTGTGGGAATGGGAGGGATTGAGTGCGATAAGAGGGCACAGCTGTTAGTGCTAGTGCAAGTGGGGGAAATGTGGTGAGGTGTTCCTGCGTGAGTGAGTAGATGATGCAGCGACCATGCAGGGTTAGTGGTCTGGGGGAATTGGGGTGGGAGTGAGCGGTGAAAGTGAGTGACAGAAGATGTTGCAAGCAATATTGAGAGTGGTGATGCAATGAACCTTGGGCAGTGGGTACAGTGGCAGAGGAAACACGAGTTTGATGTGACAAACAGAATTTGGTTGCACTTACCTGTAGGAGTGGAAAAGGTCATCACCCTTCTTCCCAGCAATGCTGGGCCTTTCTTTAGATGGCTGAGACCAGGCTGCCAGGGATGGTGTCATGGTCTCCTCTTGCCAGTCCATTGGGAAGAGGAAATCCCTTCTCTTTACTACCCCATCCAGCAGGATTTCTGAGTCTCAGTTGGCAAAAGAAGGTGCTAATTTCTCCCTGTCTGCCATGTCCATGTGCAATGTCAGAATCTGTGCAGGGCAGCTTCGGACTACCAGCACTTGACCGATTGCCCAAAAACATTTGAAACGTGATGCTGGTGCCAAAAATCTCAGGGTATTCCAGCAGTGGCGGGTACTTCCGGCTGTGATAAATGAGAGGGCCAGGCCAATGTCAGCCAAGAGGAGTGCCATAGGGCCATGGTATATGGTTAACAAGACCTGTATGATACGATAATACAACAAAACCTGTCAGACTTCACAGAGAGAAACCTTTCACGAAACCCGATGAAAATGATATGTTGCTAAAATAATGCAAGATTCAGCCCAGGTTACTAAATATGAAGCAGTCATATCTAGAAGAAAATGTTTCTGTTTTGGAAAACTTGTTTTGGTCTGTGAGGCCATCTCTATGGTCACAGTAATTTACTATGATAAAGGATTTGCATTTACATTGTACTGTAGGTCAGAAATGACTACAATTGCAGACAGTCAATTATTTGAAGTACAGTCGCACTTCTCAGCTGGACAAACATTTTTTGCATAACAAAACTTTACAAGCACCAGTGGCATAAGTAACAATAAATATGTTGTCCTATGTTTAGTGGTGTTAGAATTCTAGTGATAGCTTGTTGTTGCTGTTATTGATCAGAAAAGGACACTGACCCACACCCAATTTTTACTGACATCTTTATCATCAATTATTATGTTATTGTCAATTTACACAATGCTGTAATACAAGTGGATTGATACTGCTGCTGTCGAAGGTAGCAACACCCAATTAGAGCAAGAGTTTAATTGTGTTCCTCCAGCAATGAGCAACAGGTGAACAACTGACCTCAGTGGTACTTAGGACCTGGTCATTCATTTCTGTTTGACAGTGGTTTCTTAGCTTAAGCTGTGCGCCATCACTGCACATTCAACATTGTTAACATGTATGGATCTCAGTGATGTTGGCAAAGTTTTGTGATGACATACAGAAAGTCATTTTCACTGGTCTTACAGGCAGTACAGTAGGTTTATATTGCTTTAAAATTGCTATAAATTTTGCAATTTTTGTGCAGCAATGCGCAAGCAGTTCTGGTGCACATTCAAGATCTTCAACTGAGCCTCCACAATTTAATCCTTTCTAGTGGTATAAATTTTAGGATATCAGCCCAGTTATGAGAATTCACTGTTGTATTTTGTTTGCATGTCTGATTTCAGTGTCTGTATGCACATTGATGCAGTGTGGTTACCTTTATTTAGAGGGGTTCAGGCTGACCTTTGGCATTGAATTGTATTATGAAGTGTTGTAGATTTAAAAGGGTGACTCGTTCAAGCATTCATGTGTAAATCTCAACATAAAGTTCCATGTCTGCTGATATCTTTGTAATTGTTCATGCAATATTTATGATTATCCTGATCTTGGCATCGTTTTGTTTTAAAGAGCTTCTGCTTTTTCTCTCAACAGCCCTTCCTTCAGCATTAAAATGTGGATTTGTTATGCACAGTGACAGATGTCGAGAAACTAGTTTGGCAAACTGCTCTGACAGTAAACCTGTTAACATTTCAATACTGCTATAGCTCTTTAAAGAAAGCTGCAGTTGTTGAAGGAAGGGAAGTAGTGTATTTAATCAATTTTAAGTCCTCTAGCCCTCTTCTCTCAAATAATCTGGTGCCTATTCTTAAGAACATTAACAATAAGTACGGATCAGCCATTTAGAATTGGAAGACAACACACTCACACATCTTTACCCTACTCTAGAAGTGCACATTCATATCTTGTCACTGGATAGTGATCAGGAGAGGCAATTCGAGCTGATATTCCTTTTCTAGCCAAGGCAATCTGAGAGCATTTGTAACACTGCATTGCAGCTCAGTTTAGGATCAGCCCAGTCTGCTCAGATCTGGATATGTCCGTTTCTGAAAGGGGACAAATATGGGGTGCAAGATTACATCTACTGAACAAGTGATCCGGACACCATCAATAACAGAACGAGCACTTTTCAAGATATTTCTTTATAAACAAGGAATTATTTTAAAATACATGCATAGGTCTTTTATCAACAGTTTAATCATATTTGCATTCATTTCAGATACAATACAGCAAACTGTAGGTATGGGATCTGATAATTCATTGATCTAATTAACCATTTGCCTTTTGATTCATATACATTTTGCTCAGCTTTTTCTCTCTACCTTGTAGTTTAAAATCACAACAAATACTCTGGAGGTTGGTGGGAAGGCAGCAAAGGAATAGGCCACCCACTGCTAATCCAGATGGTCACCAATTTTGGATCCTCAAGTCTTCTGCAGGGAAGTATGACTCCTGTGGTGGGATTCGAAGGCCTTATTGAAAGGTCTCAATTCTTCCTTGCTGGGATAGGATATTTTGCAGCCCTAGTTAAGAAGGTATATTAAAAACATTCTTGAAAGGTAAAAGTGGTTGTTAGAGCTGGGCGCACGAGATGAATTTATATATTTTTTTACATTTTAGCAGTTAAGGACTATATAACTATTAACTTAAGAATCTAACCACTCTGAATGCAGAGAAACAAAACAATCTTAATTTCCATTACTTTTGTAACTTGAAAAATGGATACCTATGTAGTTCTAAGCACATGTATTTTATGAGATAGAAATTGAGGCAAAAATGTCCAATCAGTGAACCAGATCTGAATTCAGAATATTTTAGAGGAATAAATTTAAGGTTTGGTACTTAAAGGTCATTGCTAGCCTCCAGATTTTGTGTTTAAATTGATTTGAATATGTGTGTTACTTGGAAGCAGCTATAAAAAATAATCTAAATACAGAATATTGTCCCTGAGTTTACGAATTTAGATGGACTGATCCTAGTACAATGGTCTGTAAAGAAATACAGCCAGTAGAAAAACAATCAATTTGGAGACATTAATGGTCAAACATAAAATGATTTAACAATTTAAAGGACTACATTGAGAAAATGAGTTTATTTGATAATCTCATAATGGGGTAAACAGTATTCATAATTAAGTTTGTCAAAGTAATGCATTCCCTCCCCTTTGAACATTGCTGCCATGCCCATACCAAGGTTTGGATTCAGAATAGATGAAGGATTAAAATGTCAGAAATATGTTCAAAATCTGATCAGACAACTTGGAATGGAGCCTAATTTTGTTTTGGACTCTGGATGTTTTCAGTCGCTGAGACTTGTCTTTGGCTTTGCTGTGAACCATGTATATGATACTGAAACATCCTCAGAAATCTCAACTGAAGCCAGCCCATTAAGGTCCATAAACTCCCAATACAATAGAGATGGAAATAGTAGTTTTAGCATCGTCAATCCCCAAACAGCCCACTTCCAGACTGCTATCTCTGTGTGCCTTGTAAATCTAATTGATTTAATCTTCCCAGCTAATCCTCCCAAAGCTTTCAAGACATTGTCCCTGTCCTGCAATGTTTGTGTCTTACAATGTTGTGAAAACAGACTTTCTGCAATATTGAATATTGTAAATTCTGATTAGATAGACAGACGGTGCTAAAACAAATTACTTCACAATCTTCACATTTTTAAAATATATATCTTACTTGGTTGGTTTTGGTTTACAAGTGAATGACAGTTTTCAGTGTGTTTAATTTGGTACTAAACTTAAAATTAAATAAATAGCTAAAATTCAGCTTTCCTTATAAGCTTGGGGCACTGCAATAATTCTGTGATTTGACTTGTTTTAGAAACTTGAAGCACAGACAATACATTAATTTCAGACAGCTATTTTGTCTTTCATCAATCATCATGCAGAATCTTTATGTACCAAACAAAGTGACAATTATAATAGAACAGACATCCGGAGAAAATAGAATAAATGCCTTTTGAAAATAAAAAAATCCAGTCATTGTCAGTGAACAGGAAGGTGGTATGATTTATTTTTTTGAGAATATTAACTGAGCAACTATGAACACAAGCACAGATAACTTGATGCTGATTAAATCTGCAATTGTCACTTTCTCCTGTTGCTGAAATAAACTTCTACCTGTACTTGGACAATCTTTCAAAATTCAGACCGGGATAGCAGTTCTTTTCTGTCACACTTTTCTATCATGTAAATGTTGGCACATAGCCTGTGACACAGAGCTATCTGATTGTCCTTGACTTGCTGTATTGTGGTCAGATCCTGTGACAGTCTTTCAGAATAATACTGTGCTTTTTTTGGCTATCCCTTCATCCTGGATTCCCTCCACTCGTCCTTTCTGAAATATACCAACTGCAGCTGGCTATAACCAGGGTTTCTGTCGAGTTGTGCTGTTACATTACATTGTGGCGAATACTGCATCAGAAGGTGAAGCAGCTAATCAATAAATCCAAACCCCTCTCTTGAGAAAAGCTGATGGATTGATCTCCAATTAAATGTCTGAGTTTTGCTCTTTGGAACTGCGAAGCCTCAGCATTGTGACATCAGTAGAGTTTTTCTTTGCTTAATTTTTATTTAGTGAGACAGGATCTGTTTGGACCAGACTGCTCGCATGATAGAAAACTGTTTTAAAAGATATAAGGTTGTATAAAATTCACACCTTGCGCATTGTGTAACCTTGGGCTTAATTTTGACAAGATTCAATTTCAGTTAAATAAATAATTAATACAAGTTTGTTTTTCTTTGCTGAGTGAACAAGGGAGCAAAACACAAATGATTTTGCACTTAGATTTGTTTTTCTGGCTAACTCATTTTACCACGTTTAAAGCCCAGAATGTATTTAAGTGCTCTACAAAATGAAAATTACATTCCGTATTCAATCCACAGTATTACTAAACAGTGATGGCTTCTGCTGCTGTGGCAGCTGGCTTACAGCCGAGTTGCTTCTCGTGATTAAAGCCACGTGTAACTCATATACTTATGCACTTTGTTATACTGCTGTACACAAATGCACAAGTGAGGCAGTCACATATTTCAATGGCATCTCTCTTAGTCCTTCAATCCTTAAAACAAATTGAATATTCAGTGATAGCACAACTGGTCAGGTGGTTCACAAGTTGAATAGATCTTATTTGATCAAGCATGAAAGAAAAATAACAATATAGTCCAGCTAGTGTAAATTGCCACAAAATGCATTCACATTGTCATGTATCTAAATACTTGCATTTATTCAACCCTTTAGAAACTGGAAGACAGTAAAGTTGGCTGTAAAATAGGACTAAACTGACTGCTACAGCGTTGTACAAAATTGCTACTAAACTGCATCAGGTACAGAGTCCACATTTTACAGTTGGGAAAAGAGCTTAAACTTCCTGAGATTCTTTCAATAATTAAATCTAGAATAATTAGCAAAATTTATACTTTGTGACGTTGTAACACCAAGCACAACTGATTCATTTTGATGCATGAACAACCGTATTGTAGGAGAAGAACTAATGCAACATACTGTGGATTCTGGAAATCTGAACTCCGATCAAAAATGCTAGAAACACTGGCAGAGTATGAGGAGAGAGAATCAGAATTACCACTGCAGGTCGATGCGCTCTTAACCAAACCAGTAGTTCCACTTTTCAAAGCATAGCAATGAATTGATTAACTTTTCATTCTCCCAGTGAAAGACATTGGGATTTAGAAACAGTGCAGTTTTGCAGTTTGCCACTCAAAAATGTCAATGTAAAGGCCATTATGATGTTAATAACAATCAGCTCTGAGGCTTGATGTCTACATACATATGCAACATGTACAAACATATAGCCTTGCCTTATAATATCGTTCTGTATCAATAAACTGCATTTAACAGCCATTCGAAAGCTCACTGGCAGAAATTCATCCAAGGATGTAGCTCCAACTTTATGGGATATTAAACAACATCATTGAAAAAGCTGGTGCTAATAAGGTGTTTATTGCCAGATTTTTAAAAAATCCCTGTAATTCCATTGACTTTATTATCTTAGCAACAGTTGAATTTTATTCAAAGTTTGTTCAAGGCCTTTGCAGCTGGATTTTGGTTCACAAGTCAAAAGTGCTGCCTTCTGTATGTTAACTTTGGAAGTTGGATACACTGCAAGACATTAAACTCTGACCTTGGTTTTTTGAATCAGTAATCAGCAGAGTTATGTTGCTAACTTGTACAATACATGGAAATATTTTTCACTTTATGCTTCCTGTTTTTCATTTTATTTAAATTTTTAATTCAAATCAATGTTAAGATCTGGAACTCAGCAGCAAGTGACTGTAACATTGTTAAGTCTCAGGGTTCCAAATTTAGTTTTGGAATCTATGTGTAGTCATCAAATGCTTGATGCTGTTTTCCTAACAGGCAGAAGCAGTTGCTACTGAACTGATGTTTGCCATTTGGGATTGGCATGTTTGTGAATATAGGAAGTGATATATTTTGTAAAATTTTGGCACAAAGTTTTAGTTTTTCTGATTTTCAAGTTCTTTACTGTTCTTGTTTCAAATGATCACAGTGTTATCTTGTGCAAGAGTGAAATGCTAAATAAATCTTTATCTTAGAATCACAACTACATCTCAGTAAGAGATTAATTAATGTGTTGGATGTCACCTTTCCTCAGACCGCCATCCTTCAAGTAGTGCCCAGAATATATATCAGCAAATGATTAAATTCACAGCTATGTGAAACACTGCACTATTATGGTAGCCATGGTTGGGCATTTCTAATGATCTACATGCACTATCATTTGCTTCTCAATTATTTTTAAGAACAAATATTCACTATAATATCTAATCATACACAGCTTGTAATGGAATCTCATAGTCCTGAAAATGTATTTCCTATTGGTAAAATCTCCAACAGCCTCAGAACAACAAGAAGAAACTGTAAATAAGTGTGTGCAGTTTCTCCAACCCCCTCTCTAATGTTGTACACAATGTTCATTGTCATTTGTATGTATGCCATTCATCAAGGCATCTCACAGAAGGTTGAATTACAAGATAAGGGCCCACGGTGT
This sequence comes from Chiloscyllium plagiosum, assembly GCF_004010195.1. Taxonomy (NCBI): domain Eukaryota; kingdom Metazoa; phylum Chordata; class Chondrichthyes; order Orectolobiformes; family Hemiscylliidae; genus Chiloscyllium; species Chiloscyllium plagiosum. Next base: position 34,109,602 of record NC_057714.1, read on the forward strand.
TGCAGATAGAATGTTGGCATAGATGGAGATTTGGCTCATTGGCAGGGAACAGTGAGGGGGGATAAAGGGTTCTTTTTCAGGTTGATAACCCATGATCAATGGAGTTCGACAAGAATCAATGCTGTGACTGCAACTGTTTATAATATCTACAAATAACAAAGAACAGTACAGCACAGGAACAGGCTATTAGGCCCTCTAAGACTGCACTGCCACATTTTGCCCTTCCATACTAAAACTGTCTTCACTTAAAGGATCCGTATCCCTCTATTCCTTTCCTATTCATGTATTCATCCAGGTGCTTCTTGAATGCTGCTATTGTGTCTGCCATCAATGACTTGGAGGGAGGAAATAAATGTACAGCAGCCATATTTTCAGACAACACTAAAATAGACAGAAAAGCAGGTGAGAGGGATACAGTTTACAGAGAGATATCGATAGGTTAAGTTAGTGAGCAAAGAAGTTGGCGGGGGGAGTATAATATGGGAAAATATTAAATTGTTCATTTTGGAAGAGAAAATAAAAGAACACAGAATAACAGAGCCATAGGAATGAGCTACAGATTGAAATCTAATCAAGGGGTTTGGTGTGGTTTATATATAGAGTAACAGATATCAGGTAGTGAGTTACAGACTGGAATCTAATCAAGGGGTTTGGAGTGGGTTTTATATATAACAGATACCTGGGAGTGAGTTACTGATAGGAATCTAAGCAAGGGTTCGGGGTGGTTCATATATAGAATAACAGATGCTTGGGAGTGCATAACAGACTGGAATCTGATCGCGAGGTTCTGGGTTGTTCATATATAGAATAACAGATCCCTGGGAGTGAGTTACAGACTGAAATCTATTTGAAGGGGCTCGGGGTGGTCTATATACCGAATAATTGAAACCCTGGAGGGAGTTACTGACTGGAATGTAATGGAGGAGCTTGGGATGGTTTGGATGGGATACTCTTCGGGGGGTTGGTGTGGACTTGTTGGGCCAAATGGCCTGTTTCCACACTGGAAGGATTCTATGATATACAGAACATAACATTATTTAAATGGAGAAAAACTGCAGAAAGTTACAACGCAAAATGACTTGGGGGTACTTGTGCACGGAACACAGAAAGCTAGCACCAGGTGCAACAAGTAATCAGGAAGGTTAATGGAATGTTGGCCCTTATTTCAAGTGGTTAGAGTATAAGAGTGGGTAAGTTTTACTGTAACTGTATAAGGTGCTGGTAAGACCACATCTGGAGGCTTGTGGGCAGTTTTGATCTCCTTATTTAACAAAAGACATTCTATCATTGAATGCAGTTCAGAGAAGGTTCATTCAATGATCCCCCATAAGGAGGATTGTCTTATGAGCAAAGGATAAACAGATTGGGCTTCTGTACATTGGAGTTTTAAAAGAATGAAGGGTGATCTTATTGAAACATATCGGATTTATATGGGCCTTTGGAATTCCTTGCTACAGAGGGTTGTGGGAGGCAGAGTCCTTGTATATATTTAAGGTTGGAATTGAGAGGTGATTGATCAGTGGAGGAATCAAGAGATACAGGGAAAAGGCAGGAAAGTGGAAGCAAAGAATGATTAGCTATGATTCAATTGAAAGGTGGAGTGGGCACGAGGGGCTGAATGGCCTACTCCTGTTCCAATTTCTTAAGGTCTAATGGTCAGTCTTTGTCTCATAGCTGGTGTTCTTTGGCATCAACTCATGGAAGACAGCTTGTTAGAAACAATGTTTTTCCATTTTGGTAACCCTGGTAACTTCAAGCATTTCCAAGTCTCACAGCAGACTCAGAATTAAGTTCCCCTACCTTTGCCACACCAGCTGTGCTTAACTTCCAGAAAGCTGTATCCTGCACTAGTTATATTTTATATTGGCCATTCTGATCATGCCTGGCTGAGTTTGCCAAATAATGCTGACCTTTACAATTTTGTGTTGTAAACATCCTCGAAATTAGGTTGAAATTGTCTCATATCATTTAACTTGCAAACGGTGAGGAGACCTTCATCCCAGAAGATTGTTTTGAATCAAGCTTAGGTGTTTAAAATAAACGGACTGTATGTTACTCGATATTTCTTCATGCAATTCTATCATCCTGCAGTTCTGAATTGCAAGTGATTCTGACAGGAGTGTTATTTAAATAACAGTGTTCTGTGCCACTTCAAACCGTTGGTACAAAAGAACATGTGATTTGCTGAACTGTTGGCCTGTAGCAGAGGAACGACTGGAGATATTGAGGCTCTGGTTGAGAAAAAGGAAGGAGGCATAGATTAGGTGTAGGGAGCTGGGATCAAGTGAGTCCCTTAAGGAGTATAGGTGGTATAGGATTATATTTAAAATGGGAATCAGGAGGGCAAAAAGAGGACATGAGATACCTTTAGCAGATAAGGTAAAGGAGAATCCTAAGAGACTCTACAGGTATATTATAAGCAAAAGAATAACGAGGGAGAAAATAATATCCCTTAAAGATCAATGAGGTGGTCTACGTGAGGAACCACAGGAGATGGATGAGATCCTAAATAAATATTTCTCCTTGATATTTATCATTGAGGAAGAGATGGAAGCTCAGGAACGTGGGGGAGTACATAGTGTTATCTTTAAAAGAGCAGGTGCTGGAGATATTAAAATGCACAAAGTTAGATAAGTCCTGGGACCCGATCAAGTGTATCCCAGGGCAATGTAGGAGGCTAGCAAAGAAATTACAGGGTTCCTAGCAGAGATATGTGTGTCAGTAACATCCACTGGAGAGACTGGAGAGTGGCTAATGTTGTGCCATTATTTAAGAAAGGCTGCAAGGAAATGCCAGGGGATTATTGACCGGTGAACCTAATGTCAGCAGTGGGTAAGTATTTGGAGGCAGGATCTCTGTGCAGTTAGAAAGACAAGGACTGATTAAGGATAGTCAGTATGGCTTTGTGCGTGGGAAATCGTGACTCACAAATACGATTGAGTTGTTTGGAGGGGTGACCAAGAAGATAGATGAAGGCAGAGTGATAGACTTTATGTACATAGACTTCAGCAAGGCCGTTGACAAGGTTTTGCTTGGTAGACTGGTTAGGAAGGTAGGATCGCATGGGATCCAGGGAGAGCTAGCCTATTGAATACAAAATTGGCTTGATGGTAGGAGACAGAGGGTGATGTTGGAGGGTTGTTCAGACTGTGCTTAATATGAGTCCACTGTTGTTTATCATTTATATAAATGATTTGAATGAGGACCTAGTAAGTTTGCAGATGACATCAAAATTGGAGGTATAATGGACAGTGAAGAGGGTTATCTAAGAGTAAAACAGGATCTTATCAACTGGGCCAGTGAACCAAGGAATGGCAGATGGAGTTTAATTCAGATTAATGCAAGGTTTTGCATTTTGGTAAGACAAACTAGGACAAAACTTATACAGTTAATGGTAGAGCCTTGAGGAGTATTATCGAACAGAGAGACCGAGGGTACAGATACATAGTAGACAGGGTGGTGAAGAAGGCATTTGGCATGCTTGTCTTCATCAGTCAGAGCACTGAGTACAGGAGTTAGGATTTCATATTACAGCTGAACAAAAAAAATTGGTGAGGCCACATTGAGAGCACTGTGTACAATTCTGGTCACTTTGTTATAGGAAGGATCTTGTTAAATTGGGAAGGGTGCAAAAATGATTTACAAGGATGTTACCAAGACTGGAAGGTTTGAGTTATAAGGAGAAACCGAGTAGATGGACCTTTCTCCCTGGAGTGTAGGATGCTGCGGGGTGTCCTGAGACAGATTTATAATATCATAAAAGGCATAGATAAGATGAATAGCCAAAGTCTCTTCACCAAGTTAGAGGAGTGGAAAACTAGAAGGCATAGGTAGAAGTTGAGAGGGAAAAGTTTAATAGGGACCTGAGGAGCAATGCTGGAGGAAGTTGTAGGGGTGGATACACAATTATAATATTTAAAAGACATTTGGAAAGGTACATGGATCAGAAAGATTTCGAGCGATATGGGCCAAACACAGGAAAAAGAGATAAGTTCAGTTGAGGAAACCTTTCGACATGGAAGGTTTGGGCTGAAGGATCTGTTTCTGTGCTATATGACTTCACAACCCTTTGACTCTTATGCTTGCATTCTTTGTGTAGATTAATCTCAGCAAGTTAAGTTTGGCTAGCCAAAGTGCCTCTTCAGCTGCTTGCATTTTGTAATACTGTATATTAAATTACATTTTTCAAACTATGTTTTTGTACACCGCATTCTTTACGAATTGCTCATCTTTTTTAGTAGTATAGCCATGTATGAAAATTACAAACTCATTGACTTCTGTAAAAAGGGCTCACTGGTACAGAATAGGCACTTGATTTTAAAAGATACATATTTCACAATTGATAGAATTCTTAGCGTTTCCTCAGTAGGTTACTGAACTCTGTCAGTTTAAACTATTGGACAATTAGGAAACAATGATGAATTGTCAGTATCTTGGATTTGGTTTAGAAATTCCGCCATTTCTGTTACTTGTTACTTTAGTGGAGATGGGCACTTGAGTTTAACAAGATATCAAGCTGAAGTGTGGAACTCACTCAAAAGCTGACATTTTCAGCAGCAAGATGGATAGCTGTCATGTGAGATTTGAACCTCACCCGATAAAACATTTCAAGCTATGCCAGTTTTCACAAATACCGCTGAATTAGGCTCAACAGTACAGTGATTCTGATCTATATTTCACTTTGGAAGACCAGACCATGTTGACCTGTAAATCCAAAGTGAGTCTCATAGTTGTAGGCACAGAGTAATGGTACACCCTGTTGTGTTGGCACCTGTTTCACTTTGACTTGCAGATTGCTGCTGTATGCATGGCAGAAGGTTCAAACAAATGAGAATGGAGGTGATTTTGTTTGTCCTTCATTCATTCACTGCAGCCAAGAATATTCAAAACAAATAGCTTATGAGGGGAACATATAAAACAGCACTGTCCTTAAATTTATCTATTTTGCGTTCTAATTGCAGTTAATTGATACTGCCATACTGTCACAGATATAATTCATTGCTATTTCAATCACTGTAAACAAGTGAGATGCTTTAATGGCTCCATAAAAGACTGCTGAGCTGATAGCTGAGATTAGGCCTGTTAGTAATGGGTTTTGGGGAGTACTTAGCTGGGGTAAATGTACTGGAAAGGAGCTATTGAGAGGCTGTGATGTATCTCAAGTACTTACTGTTATACTGATCTGGGAAAATGGATTTAAAGAGGCCATGACACAGTGGGTTTGGCTTCTCATTCTAGAATTTGTTGTGGATTAGGTTTTGAGTACTACTTAATAATGCAAAATTATCTCATTTGCTGTTAGATAGGAGACATACTTCGCCCTACCAATGTAATGACTAGTGCTATACATTATTAGTGCTTAGAACCATTCTAGCATGAATTTCAAAGTGATACTGTATGTATGATGGCACAGTATTGGCTGTTGAAAATCCAAGGGTACAAGATTACATCCTTTCAGGCTTGTGTCAGAAGCCGTAGTTTGTCTCTTACTCACTGTGAATGTGTACATACGTGTCAAGGACACAGATTGCAATGATTTCTGTTGCAAATCACTGCAGTACATGGCTTTGTAAATTGAGAATTCATTACTAAAAGGGGTAAGACTAAGGAACATAGAAACAGGAGTGGGTCATTCAGCCCTTTGCACCTTTAGCCTAGGTCCCTTGATACCTTTGCTGAACAGAAATTTATCTATTTCAGGTTTATAATTAATAACTGATCTAGCATCAGCTCCATTTGTGGAAGAGAGTTCCAAACCTCTACCACCCTTTGTGTGTAGGAGTACTTTCTAATATCTTTCCTGAATGGTCTGGCCCTAATTTTTAGACAATTCTTCCTTTATAAGATCTGAAATCAATAGAAATAGTTTCTTTATCTATCCTGTCTTCTCCTATTAATAACCTTAAGACTTCAATCAGATCACCCCTTGGCCTTCTAACTTCAAAAGATAATAGTTCTACTTTGTTTAATTTTTCCTCATAACTTAACCACAAGCATTATTCTTGTAAACCAATGTTGTACTCCCTCCAAGGCCATATACCCTTCCTAAGATGTGGTGCCCAAATCTGTTCACAGTACTCCAAGTGGGGTCTAACCAGGGTTTACATAGGTGAATTTGATTGAAACTTGTTCATTCCATAGAGCATATTTCACATTTATCAGTCTTGAGATTAATATGGTTTAGAAATGGATTTTAAAATTGAAACATTTTTGCACATGCAGAACCAAAACTTTAACAGAATGTGCATTTATTGATTTTGCATTGGGTTGTATATTAAGGAATTACATTCTAGTCTCGCAAAATTGACTGACAAATTCTTTGAAACTGTCAGACATTTGTAAAGTTAAGTTTTTTTCATGTACTTATCTCACACAGAGTTTAGCTGTATGTTTATTGGTTAAACAAAATGCAGAGAAGAATCAATCAGTGGCATAATGCCATTGCAGTGTGCAAAGTGAAATTGTGAATGAAATTTTCGCAGTTCTTAAATGTTATATTTTTGATGCATCTCACTCGATTCTTTGCAGCTGCTGTAAATGACTGGGATTTAATATTTCTATTTTTATAAATCTATTATTGGTCTTTAGATAATAAAGGAAATGATTTGATATTTCATTGATCAATAATTACCATCACAATGCACTTAGTGATATCTGTGAACCTGATCCAGAGTAAGTAGATCTACAGCAGACTCCTGATTTAGCAAAAGCTTTCCAGTCTCTGCTCTCAGCAGTATCTTCATAGTCGAGCTGCCCTAATTAGATATAAACCTTGTTCGAATCCACTTTAGTTTTGTGTCTTCATTAGGACTGGATTACACAATATGTTGAATTTTTAGTAACTCTGCTCAGCAACTGGATGGTGAGTGGTTTTCAAATATGATTTTATTTCAGTTCTTTTTAATATCCTTTCCACAAACCATGCATCAACTCCTTGCAGTAGCTCAAAGGACAGACTGATGTCATTCTTGCCTTGTCACCACAACTGGTTACAAATGGGTAACGCGCTCTTTGAATATTCTTTCCAATTTCCTCAATATGCTAACTTTTTCCAAGTTCAGAAATATACCACAAACCGCCCCTTTCTGCTCTGTGAATACTTCATCTATTAAAACTGTTTCTGTTTTGAAAAGAAAACTTTCAAAGAAGTCAAAATCACAACTTATTTAGATCAATATGCACATTCTGTAGCTATTTGGATAGTTCTTTCACGCTTCTCAGCTGAGAGGGATCATGACTGGGAGCTTATTTCAATGCACTGTCAAGAAACAATTACATTTAGAATGAATGAGATAAAGTAGAATGTTATGTTTTGAGGTGTGTTGACTATTCATCTAAGAGTAGTACTAATTTCTTTGTGCATGATTACAAAATGACTCCAACAAACATAGTAACTGCAATAAAAAAAGTGTTTCCACTCTCCCATTCATTTCTTCTCCTTTTCCTTGCACTTGATCGTTTATGGTGCTGGTGCCCTTTTTTAAGTGTTTCAGTGCTTGTTAATCCTGACTGCAAACTCATTCATCTAAATAAATACTTTAGAAAGAGGAAGTGAAAAGGATGACTCCTTTGTTAGAGTCCTTTTGTTGGTTCATCCTATTTAGAGTGTTAGGGACAAATAGTTCCTTAACTAAGTTAAAGAAAATAAAATCATGAAGAGGGACTCAGCAATGTCATAATGTAGATATTCTTCTAAATTTCACTTCTCATTTTTTTGAAACCTCTAATAAAACCTTGCCTTGTCTCAGGCTCCCTGAACTAGCAGCAGCCCCTGAGGGTTCAAATAATGCTTGATTGGAAGGCCAAGCGACAAGTAGGAGTTTGTAATTATTACACACCCTTCTCCCAAACACTCTCAGTCCCGTTGCCAGTTTTCCTGCCTGACATAAGTAAGCTGACCCATTCTGGGTATATTTTCACCTCTCTGAGAAGGCATTTCTCCGTACGTCGTGTCTTGAGAATGACAGTCTGTGGGATCACGGTGAATTATCACAGTCAAACTTCATCCTGTCCTTATATTGTCTGGTCAAGCAAACCTAATTTTCAAAAATTAATCACTGGTTAGTGAACAGGGGTAGTATTTCAAGTTAATGTTTGCCCCATGATAGTTATTATATTAACGTATTTTATACAGTGCTTCTCTACATTAGCTGGCACCTTCCTAATCTGCATGAATGAGTTCTAAATTTGGAAGTCTAGTCTTTGAGTAACTACGAACATTTTCCTTTCTACGTACTTTTTGTAATTCCTTGAAATGGCAGGTGTATTCTTTTAACTTCTCTCTTTAGAATTCCGTGAAATGTTTTCTTCTGTCCACTTAACACAAGAGTTGTAATTGTTGTCGTTGGTTCCCGGGAACCTCAGATCATCTGTATTTTCTTTCCTTCCTTCTGTCTGAATTAACATGATGCATGTGATCTTTGCTTAGCAAAGCAAAAGCGCACATACATGCACACACACACGCATGTTAGTGAATCTTGGTCACAGCAGATGGCAAGTATTGATTTCCGCCATTTCCCTGAGAATTTTGTTTCCTAGATTCGGCTAAGCATTTTGTCATCATCTTCAACAATTTCAATTGTAATTTAATCAGGGCATAATTTCCCAATATTTGTTCCACCAAGATTAAATATTTCAAATTTAACAGTTATTGTATAGTACAGAACTCAAGCATTACTGAATAGAGAAACCTTTTGTGAAGCTTTTTGTTTTGCACTCAAAAGGGCATTTTGCAAAATTAACAATAAAAGGGAAAATCAATATTTGTGCTATATGATTGGCAAACGGACTCTGGTAGATGTGTTGCTATAGACCATGCAGCAGTTAATGATGGTTGACAGTTAACTGCGAGACTTGTTTAGATTTTAAACCAAGCATATTGATTGTGATTGGTCAGGACATTGCTCTGAGAAATGAATTGACAAATGGCTTGTCATCTATTTCGTTGAGTTGAAACAAGTGCAGTGCACATGTTTTTCTGTCTGCAACAAATACGGCCTCATTTTAACATATGTAGCTTCCAGTATGTGCAAACGCAACACACTGTGAGTCACATTTATGTCTTCATTGCCTTAGTCCATGGGAAGCCAATCAGAATGGCAAAACAAGACAGCTCAAGTTTTCTGACTAGCCTGTTCAGTTGAGAAGGACTCATGTATCTGGTGTCTCACAAAAATAGCACTGTTGATCAATGGATGAAGACACCAGAGTACTGAAAACACGTACTTGGAATAAGTCCTGTAAGCAAAAGCCTTTCACCTGGATAAGGAAGTAGCTGTTATGTCTTAGTATTTAAAGCACTTCTTGCCAGTCAATTGTCCAGCCCTCTCAGCTTTTGCAATCCTCTCTGCTTGCTTGCCTTGCTGAATTCCAGGAAGTCTGGGAATCTATGTGCAAAATATTAAAGTAAAAATATTCGGTTAAGTAGGAAGATAATGTTCAGACCACTGTCCCATGTGTGTTCAGGTTGAACTAAAAATGGACAGATTCCTGCTTTATTCTCAATTTTTGCTCTCTAACCTGCTCTCCCTTCTCAAAAACATCGCTTGCCTTGCTGAAGTAAAACCTCCTCCATGGTTTTTATTCTGCATTGCACTCTGTGGAGATATGCCAACATCACTGGGTAGAAAGTGCAAAGGCTTCACTCTGACTGAATAGGAATGATCTTCTGAGGTATTCGACAGCAGATGGAGCTTTGCATTGCAACTAATGAGTCACTATGTCTAACAGGAGACGTCCCAATCTTAACATGGTACACCAGAAATTGGAAAAGCGAATGATTTAAAAGTAACACATCAACAAATTTCAATTTAAAGAAACATTAAGGAAAATAAAATCAAAGCTGAAAAACCTTTCTAACAATATATGAGGTGTACATGATTACTTTGGAACATGGTTAATGAAGGTTTTGTGCATGTTTCAAACAGCAACTATTTTGACATATTTCTTACTCTGAAATATAGATTATTCTGGAAAATCTAGATATTTTCCCACTGCCATACGAGTCAATAAGTCAAGGGAAAATGTTAGAACTGAGTTTCAGTTGGCTCCTCCATAAAATAGAATCGTTCACAGTTAATTATGCTCCAGATTAGTTAAATTAAAATCTAAAATCACTGAAAGCAATAGTATTTTACAAGTGGTCTGAGTGATAACTACAGTAGATCCCCACATGTTCTGTTACTGTCGCCGGTCTTACCTTTATCTCACTGTGCAATGTGGTAAAGTGATGATTCAATGGTCCACTATGAAGAACCAAATAATTCCAGGAAGCTGTTTAATTTTGATAAACTAATGCAGAGCAAAGAGACACAATCAGGGAAATTCACTTGAACATTGGGTTAAGGAACAAGTCGAAGTCCGCATGAAACAAGACCTTGATAGCACTTTGATCAAGCTGATAGTGACAAGTAACATTGGTGCCACCCAAGTGTCAGGTAATGACCATCACTCGTTAACATTCAAAGGCATTATTATCTCTGTGCATCCATCGTCAACATTCTGAAGGTCATTATTGACCACAAACTTAACTAAAGCAGACATAGAAATGTTGTGTTTATGGAGCAATTCAAAACATTTAGTAGAATAGAGCCTTCGACACGTAATTGTGATAAGCATCTGGCAGAAATCAACAAATGACACCCAATGTGAGATGAATGGAAATATGACCTTGAGGCAAAGTGACGTGCAGGGCCAGCAACATACATCCCCACTCCTGTATCTATAAAGAGCAAGTCAGGAATGAGTTGAAACTCATTTTACTCGCCTGGATCAGTGCAGTCTTCAACAATGCACGAGAAGCTTGACATCATCCAGGACAACCTGCTTGGTTGGTATCCCATTCACCTTCTTGAACATCACTCCCTCCACCATCAATGCACAAGGGCAGCAGTGTGTACTGTAAGGTTCTGTTCTGTGACTTACAAACTACTGAAGAAAGAGGATCAAGCTCATAAATTATCTAGAATAGTTTGTTAGGAAGCTACGGTTTAAACGTAATGTATAACCCAAATTGAAAACCCATTATAATAAAGACAGGCCGAAGCTGTTCACTGATTCAGGAGGATGAATGGATTGATGGCATAGTAAATGTTGGTCTCTGTGCCAAGTATCTGATGACACAGCTTCACTTTTTAAACTTAGATTTAGAGTATTGATCTGCCGTCACCTTCTGACAGTCTACTTGGCTTCCTCGTGCACACCTGTTTGTTTCCAGGAACCATTGGCTTACTGCATGTCAATCACTTGTTTGATTATAATCTGACCAATTACCAAGGACAGGCACCAAAGTAAACCCTCCCCTGTGCATCACGTTGCCTCGAGTCATCAGTCAGCTTTTCATGTTGGGTTTTGTTCATTAATTGGTGCTTGACACTTCCTCGGTAAGTGAGTATAAGACTCCAGTTTGCTGACTTAGGAATGTCAACATGGAGACCTGTATCAGGAGACTGTGACATCATGAGAGAACAAATCCCCTTAGCTAATGCATTAACTTACTTTTAGTTTTTGCTCAAGAGGGAGAGAAAGATAGAAGGAGATTTAACTTATGTGTAAGGTGTGCAATTCTGTGCTTGCTGATTCTGTAAGATCCTTAAACAACCAATCCAGTCATAAATACAACTTGCTAAGGCTCCTTCAACAGCAAGTGTGCCCCACCACTTAAAAGGACAAGGACAGAAGATACATGGGAACACCATCGTCTACTCTCCTCCAAACCACCCACCATCCAGACTTGGAACAATATGTCTGTTCCTTCACTATTTCTAGGTCAACATCTCCGAACTCTTTTCCAAGAAGTGCTTTAGGTGACCCAATATCCCATGAGATGCTCAAGAAGGTAGCTCACCACCACCTTCTCCAGAGTAAAAGCTAGTTTTGCCAGCTGCACTTGAATCCCATGAAAGAATAAAAATAAGAAACAAAGGGAGTGATTGAGTATTCCGAAGTGATGGAAGAGAACCAAATGGTGGTGCAATGTCCCCAGTGAGTGGGTACGATGCACAGAAGGCATGAATGGTTAAGGAGGATGAGGTGCATGGGAGCCATTGAGTAGACATGCTGCAGTTGAAACTTTATTGCTGGAACAGCACAGCAGGTCAGGCAGCATCCAGGGAACAGGAGATTCGACGTTTCGGGCACAGGCCCTTCTTCAGGAATCTACATGCTGCAGGCAATGGTGAAGAGCTGTATTCTTTTGCTGAGATGTGTGTACAATGGCAGAGTTGGAGTAAGTGGTGGCCCTGTAAAGTGTGAGGGATCAGAAGGAAGATGGTGGCACTGACCTTTGCAGAGCTCAGAATATCATTCACCTTCTTCCTGCATTGCTATGCATCATGTTTTCCCTGAACCACAATACTGACCTCGTCTATTAATTTGTTCAGGGTTGACCAAGTTTGGTGGTATGACCTCCTTTGCCATTCAATAGTATGCAGCACTACTGTCCTGTTCACTAGCACCTCCAGGTCCCTGTGGGAGAAGTGAGGAGTTAGCTTGTCTCTCTGGGTCATATCCTGCATTGAAAGGCTCAAACACGACGGTGTGAACAACTGCTTCTGGCTTGCAGCATCTGAAATGGTGTGCAGCTGGACTTTAAATATGGTGCCAGCTGTAAATGCTTCTGCCTGTCCTGCCACATGACCCCACTGAATGGGCAGCATAGAACCCGACATGGAACTGAGTGAAGACTGTGAGAAAATTCACTGCAAGTCATTGGAGGATGATCCACCACGCATTTCACCTGAAAAACAACCACATTGCCTGATAATGGGAAAGTTCAGACCCGAGGTAATGTTTCCAGACTCGAGCTGTAATCTCTGTTCTCTCTCAGCCAATGTTGTCAGATCCATTGCGTTTGTGCCTGTCAGTGTTTCTCTTGATAATGTAATGATCTACATTCCAAGAGGATGGCCCTAGCCACTAAGGAACTATCCTTTCAAATTTACTTTCTCTGCCAAATAACCTACACATAGAAAACTACTTTAAAAAATATAATGGAGTGCTGCCTGCTGGGAAGCAGCATTTGGGTGACAGGTGGAAAGTAAATGGAGCAAAAACCATTCGAGGGCTACACAAGTTGATCTGTGGTATTCTAATCTTTGGTAAACCTGCCACATTGATGCATCTTCAGAGAAATTTAGTCACTGTCTCCGTGGTGAATCTCAATTTTCAAAATGCAGTCTTCTTTAAATGGTCCCACATAGATAAGTCAGAATATCCACATATTGCTCCCATTATTACCAGATACCAGCAACGCTGCTGGTGCTGTAAGTTTACTCTGTGACAAGCAATTATCTCTTTCTCCAGAAATAACTTGTATTTTACACTTTGTTCCCATTAACAATAAAATGTCCCAAGGTCACGTGCAGAAAGAAATGAAGAGGAGAGGCAGCCAGGCCCTGTTGGGAGAGATACACGAGGTGTGTGAAAGCATTGGTTGAAGAGATTTTAAAGAAAGGTTTATAAAAGGTGCAAAGTGAAGTATAGGGGCAGTTTAAAAAAAAAGTTCTTTGTTGGATTGAGGGAAATGAACACCTAACCCCAAAGCAAGGTGCAAAACACAGGAAGCTAGAGTCTGAGGACAGAATACACCGGACTGGATTAAAGTTGCAGAGATTTGATGGAGAAATGCATTTGGCGATGAGTGAAATGATTTTGCATTCAAGAGAGGGTAGAGAGAGTCAATTTAAGAGTGATTTGGAAGTAGGACCTAGAGCAAGAGTACTATCACTTTCTTTCTTTCTGAAAGCTTCAAATTCCAAGGACTGTAAATCATTTGCAGAAATGTTGTTTGTGCAATCAGAAATACCTCACTTCCTCTTTGTGAAGTCTCTTTCTAGAAGGCAAAGGCGTTTCTGATCTTTACCCTTGTCATACATGGGCAGTGCAAGTTCTCATTATAAAAATATATACTTATGAGACAGACTTCAGTCTGACATAAGCATATTGCCTGTTAAAAGATGAGAATTTTAACTTCCAGAGGGAAACAAGTTTGGATGTTGGAGAAAGATTAATGTCCAGAAACATGGCATTGAGTTGGGAGCTCAATGATTCAGGTTTGTAGGTGAGCAGGGAGCCATTGTCCAGCTATTGGGTATATATTTTAAATATTCGAAGCAGCAATTATCTTAGATTTAACAGCCAATGGGTGGGTTTCATGAGTTGTGTGGAACTCACCAGGGTCAGCAAGGTGAGAGTGGGGTTGGTTCTTCAGTGTGAGAAATGGAATGGGTGGATGGAAGAGAAGGTCAGAGAATATCCGTAGAAGTGTGAGACACCAGATGGGGCTGTGGGGGGAGTGGAGATGGGGTGGATGGAGAACATCATGGTTGGGGGGGATAGCCTTCCGAAGGTTTCTTTCCATGCTTGTTGCTGAAGGAATACAGAAATCATTGTATAGTTCAGCAATTCTGACCGCTGCCAGAGCCCCTATGTTAGAAATTCTTCCTTTGACACTACTGGCATGTTACTTCACCCATCTGCTCTTTGATAGATTGGAAAATGCAGGCATGTATTACTGGCTGAGTTAATAAGCCAAAGCAAAATACCCTGGAAAAGAAAGGGTTTTTAACGCACAGCAGACCTCCAAGCTGCATGTCTGTCTGCTTCTATTAAAATCTGTCCAACACATTTATGCTGCATTCAGTGATGATGAATGGAACAGCTTTCAAACTAAAATTCCTAGTCCTGCATCCATGTTCTGTTAATTTGGAATTATATGTTGTAAGGTTTATAAAAACAATCCAATGTCCAAGTGCATGGTAACATTGTTCTAAAGAGTACAGACTTGTTTTCTAAAATATCATACAATATGAATTGAAATTAAATTTTATAGAAGCAATTAAATGCAGGGGGTTCATTGTATCAAATGTGTTGGCGGTTCTAAGCACTTCAAGGTTATTACTTCTACAAAGTGAAGGATAACAAGTTGACAGTGTGAGGTATTTTACCGACACTGTTTTAGCATCTCATGAGGGAGATACAAATTTTAAATAGTGATTTAGCAGTTGTAGTGAAAAGTACATGTCTCGACATTTTATGAGGTTGCCGATGTGGCAAACAGTGGATTTTATTTAATCTATAAAATGTGTCACGGGTGACTGAAATCCTGCCTTCTTTTCTGAACTGGTTTCATCTTGACTTTTGTCAGCTGGTCCAGACATGTATCTTTCGTGACAATAGTTAATTCACTGTTTTGAACTTTCATTTCCCTTACAAGATCTTTAAATAAACACCAAGGCCCAATCTTTTCTGTTTATATTACTATTCTCATGTTTATCAATGGTTTTAAGCCATTTTATGTCCTGTTAAGCAGCACGATAGATGGCTGTTCATGTTTATTTAGGGTAGTGAAAAGTTTTATTTGATGTCACAGCAATGTAAAGGAGCAGAGTCTACAATTTCTTGTTTGCATGCAAACTGTTGCCTATTGTATCAGGAGTAGCACAGCATGACGATGCAACTGTTTTATCTTGAAACCTAAACTAAGATTGCAAAAAGGAATGTTTACAAAATGCCTGATAGTTTACTATGAGTGACTGTCATTAATACTATGAAACACAAAACTGTGGAAAATATGTTTGATGAAGGGATTAAATGTTTTCTTATATGGACAGATGTTTTTCGAATCTTATGTAAAAAAAACACCTTTTCTGAATCTGCTAGATCATAAATTATGTTGCCAACTCCCTGACAGTTCCCCTGTGTAATAGAAATTGACACAGCTGCACATATACCAACAGCTATGACTGTTTGAATAATGCTTTTTTCAATATATGGGCAAGTTGTGATGGTTTTCTTATAAATGATATGGGACAAGACACACACAGATCAACAAAAGATCATTGAGGTTTACAATTCACACACAACATTTATTTACAGCCTTAGTCTTCATACAAAAGGTGTAATAGTGGAGTCCTATTCACATGTCAATTACTATAGCCTGGAGCTATTTTTTGAGTACAATGCATTATACATTTTAGATGATTCACTAGTTCGTGTTGGGAAGCGGACAAAATGGTGGCAGATGGAACTCTTGTCAAAATATTTGACTTTTTGGCTGATGATCCTGATCCTAAAGCCCCATCTCTGATCACGTCTTTAGCAGGTGTTTCCAGCCTTGGGATCGTTGGCATTCCTTTCTCCGATTCCTTTTCCATAATTCCTCTTGGTCGTCACATGTTCTCAAAGGATTGTGTTCGTTTATATAGGAGTTTCCTTCAAGTCAGTTTCTTCTGAGCGAGGGTCTCCCCTATATTGTCATTCATATGGCATTTCTTGAGGGAAGCCTTCAGAGCGGTTTTGAAACACTTCTTTTGTCTTCCTCTCATTGGCGTGCTTTCCTCAAGTCTGGTGAAGATGATTTGCTTTAGCAAACAACTCAGGCATCCCGTGCACATGACCAGCCCAGTGGAGTTGTTTTTGGATGATCATTGTCTCAACACTGGTGCTATTCATTATGTTAAGAACACTGATATTAGTGCGCTTGCCCTCGCAGTGGATGCAGAATCTGGCTCAAATAATTTTGATAATACTTCTCAAGGGTCTTGAAGTGTTGCTTATATGTAGCCCACATTTTGGAGCTATTTGGAAGAGTTGGAAGGATGACTACATAATATGCAAGGATCTTGGTATCAGCACAGTTGTCATGATTGTCGAAGATTCTCATCCTTAGACATCCAAAGTCAATGCTTTCAGATTGATGCAGAGATTCAACATCATATCCAATGTCAATTTTAGATGAAAGATAGCTTCTCAGAAAAGAGAAATGTCAATGTGTGGAAGGATTTCTCCACTGATCTTTAAAGATGGATCAACTCAAACTTGACCTGGGACAGGGTGGTGTAGGATTCGAATTGTCTTGAGGTAGAGGCTGAAGCCAAATCTTTGGTATGCTTCCATGAAGGTATTAAGTGAAGCTTGAAGATTGTGTTCTGAGAGAACAAAGATGTTGTTTTCCTCTTCAATTTCAACTGACTGCGTTTGAACAGTTTTCTGTCCATTCTGTGGACAATGCCCACAGCAGGGGGAAACTTGTTTGCGACAGGGAATTGGCTAGCTCAGTTAGCTGGACAGCTGGTTTGTATTACAGAATGATGCCAACAGCGTGGGTTCTGTTCCCTTCGAGATGAGGTTACCATGAGGGACTCTGTTTCGCAACCTCTCTCCTCACCTGAGGTGGGGTGACCCTCAGATTAAACCATCTTCAGTCATCTCTCTGTAATGGTAGAGCAGACCTATGGTAGTTGGATTATGGTGACTTACCTGCCCACTGCAATGTGTTTTGGGAGACCCTTCAATTTTCTACTGAGCATCTGAGGCAACCATTGAAACAATAGCCAGAATGAACAAAGTGTTATAAGCTTTATCCATTGAAAAAAAAAGTTAAGATATAATTCTGTCTGTTGGGCCAGACTTTGCTTTTTTTTTAATTTAAAAACCAATGTTCTTGATGAAAGGTGTTCAGATTTCACTTTTTAATGAAATATGATACCTGTCTGGTTAATATATTGTTTCTGTCTCAGTGCAACAGGAGCCTTTAAGGCACTTATTATTTCTTGATTTCTGCTCTTATATGATAAGTCATCATTACACAATTCAAAACTAAAGAGAGGAGCAGAACAGGAAGAGGAAAGAAAACTAGTGTACCAATGTCATCAGACCATGGTCAACTAGAATATAACTGGGCGATTGCTTTTGATTGATGTCTCAAAATGGTTGTGTGATTGAAATAATGGAGATGGGCTTACATGCCTCTCACAGATTGACAGGTGTCCCTAACTAGCAACAAAATTGGAATTTTGGAGTGGTACGCAGTCACACAGAAATGGGAAACAAGAAACTGGATCAGACGAAAGGCAAAGATGATCTGACAATTCTGTTAGGTAGCAGGACCAGTTTTTAATTCTGTTTCCGGATTCAATTATTTTCTAACCTCCTTGTTTCAATTTTGGTTTGAATTTTGGCTTTCTCCTTTTTGTGGCTTTGGGTTGAATGTTATTATACATAAGCTCGGTTTCAATTTGCAAAGTTTCATGGCGTGTTTCTCTTTGTGAACGCCAGAGAGTTTTGTCTCTCAATTTTATGCGACTGATCTTATTATCAATGCACCCTGATATCCCTCTTTGCCAGTACTGAGACCTTCTTGGATTTCAGTGGCTGGCATCAGAATTTAAAACCAGCTATGTCGCAAGTCAAGCAGTGCCAGCGAGGGGTAATCATTCACAATATCCTAATGGGAGGAAGATTAAAAAAGAAAAGCATCTGAGGACACACAGGTGCCGTGGGCATCACACTAGCCCCAAGGCATTGACTCTGCTTTCTCTCCTCTGATTCAGCCAGAGCTGTTGAGTTTTTCCAGCAATTTCTGTTTTGTTTCTGGACCCAGAGACCTGGGTTCAAGTCCCACCTGCTCCAGAGGTGTGTCATTAATATCTCTGAGCAAGTTGATGAGAAAACCTTTCAAACATAAACACCAAATCATGGGGTAGTTTTTCTGCTCATCTACACTGCATGTTTGCATACATCAAGAATTCCAAACATCAATGGATGGATTTTATATAAAAGAAAATTTGATGTACATTTCTAATAGTTAGGGTTAGGGATTGAACACCATCAACTCAAAATGGCTGACAACTGGACTGGAGATGAATGGAATGTTTTGGAAGAGCACACCTCCCTAAATTCCTAAGATTGTAAAGATTGGTTCAATTGGAAGATTATGGAGATATTTGGACATTGTAGAAGAAGGATACCAGAAGAACATTCTGATCTCTTCTTAAAAAAATACACTTGGAAGAGATAATTGAGCTAAGTACACAGCCAAAGCGTTATGGTCTATAACTGTGGTGTGGACATGAGTGAGACAGGACATCAATAGGAATAAGAATTCTCTTGTCTATTGTTTACTCTGCCTTGAAGAGGAACCAGGGAGAGCAGAGTGTACCTGGAGGTGAACGGCAGCAGCACAGCTTCTCAATAATGTCTGAATAGGGGCAGCTCAAGCTCAGATCAAGCAGTAGCTAATCCTCAAGGGAGCAATGGTTAGACTGTCTCTGATTGGGGGTGGTCATTGCCTGGAATTTGTGTGGCACAAATGTTACATGTCATTGGTCAGCCTAAACCTGGGTGTTGTCCGGATTATGTTGCATTTGAACATGAACTGCTTCCGTATTTGAAGAGTCGTGAGTGGTACTGAACATTGTGCAATCATCGATGAACATCCCCATTTCTGACCTCATGATGGAAGGAAGGTCATCGTTGAAGCAGCTGAAAATGGTTGGGCCTGGGACGTTACCCTGAGGAATTCCTGCACAGATGTCCTGGGACTATTTCCTTTGGACTGTCAGATGCTGAGGTGTTTCAAATCATGAGGGGCATGGATAGTGTGAAGAGCCAAGGTGTTTTTCCTTGGATGGGGGAATCCAAAACTAGAGGGCATAGTTTAAGGTGAGAGGGCAAAGATTTAAAAAGAACCTGAGGGATAACATTTTCACACAAAAGGGTGGAGAGTGTATGGAATGAACTTCCAGAGGAAGTGGTGGATGCTGGTACAATTACTACATTTAAAAGATATCTGAATGGGCGTATGAAAGCAAGGGTTTAGAGAGATATGGGACAAGTGCTGGCAAATGTGACTAGATTGATTTAGGATATCTGGTCAGCATGGGGAATCAGACCAAAGTGTCTGTTTCCATGCTGTACAACTCTATGACTCTAAGTAAAACTCATATTCAGAAACGTATTGCTATTTTAGATCATCACCTGATTGTTCAATTGTCAATGTAACAGCATCTACTAGAATGAAGCTACAGAGACTCACTGTCTATGAGCCATACTGTGTTTAAGGGGGTGCTACTGTACCTGAAGCCCAGCATGGCATAACCTCTTGTTATTGTTCAAAGTGGGAGCATTGCATGCTGGAAAATTTTCACACATTTGGAAATGTAAGTTCTTGTTGAACAACAAGAAAAGCAAGCAAACAGACCAAAAAAAAATGTTGCATTTGTTTTTGGAAACAAATAGTGACTATTTTCCTTGCGAACAATAACCAAGTTAGAGTCAATGAATGATCATTGCATCCACCTCACACCCATTGGCACCTGGCATTTATTATGTCCCGTTTAGCTTTTGCATCCAATTCTCTGCATTGTTCTATCATACTGAAGCTGATCTTGCTTCTGTTCAATGTTCTCATCATTCTTGCTGAGAAGTCTGTAGTTGCCTTCCCAGTCCTTCAATGTTCATCACATCCCCTCTTTGCCTACTCCAGTTGTGTAAAGTAGAGCATGCTAGGATTCTGCAACACTCTGCCTGGAAGGTACTGCAAGGCCTTCTCCAGACCAACGAAGCTTTGGACTTCATCTTCAGGAGCCCTACCAACTATTGAACGATATCCTTGATAGAAGAATGAGCGATATGTATCTATGCTCAGCCTCCATCAAGCTTAGTGTAATGGAGTTATTAAAAATAGTTGCAGAATGTAGCCCTTACCTCTCAGTATCCAACCGAGTAAGGCATCCAGTCCTTGAAATGAAGCAGAACCAGGTGACTTATAAAAGAAATAAGTATCATAGCAGCTTCCAGGATTCCTGGTGCAGACGTCTAGAATGTGGTACTGACGACTACAGATAATTGTACATTGATTACTTTTTCAATTGATGAAGTCTACTGCACAGTATGGCTCTCTCAATATAAAGTGTGCACAGTCTATGGTACCTTGCATTTGTGGGATGCCAGCTACATTGGCAGAGCTTGCTGCCCAGCCTGCAGTACTGACCTCATCATGGGGAAATGAGATGAAATGATGTGATCTGGCACAATGTCCATCAGTGACAGCTTTGATACATTTCTGGGTTGAGGACTGGGAGATCCCAATGAGGCTCCCAGCGGATCCTTGGAAACAACCAGTTTTAAAAACTTTTAGTGCAGCTGCCACCTTGACAACCATCAGCATAAATAGTCACCCACCCTCTCAGGCCGCCGTTCCCACCATTGACATAGTTCCCGGACATTATCAGACAATGATAGCAATGCACTTCATTTATCTGAGGAAATGGCATCGAGGATGATAGGCTGTGGACCTCCTGCACCAGCTCTGAGTCCTGACAGATACTGCATGATTTCTTCATGCAGTATCTATTCAGCAGCTGCTGGCAAATGGTACTAGCCTTGAGCTTGTTGGTACGTTTATTTCTCCTCAGTTTCTCTTCAATTTAACTGTATCTTCACAAATCCATAGCCACAGTGAGAACAACCCTGTTTGTAGCTATATCCATTGGACACAGTTCCAATGAAACTATATGAGGAATATCAGAAACACAACAGGTCCTTAATAATGTGAGCAGTCAGCATTCACATCACACATACATGATGGGTTAGTCTCCTCCTCCATACAGTGGGACATGGAAACCCTGATAAGAAGGGCCGTGGAATGCTTTGACATGGAGTTCAACACAGGGAATCTCATTCCACTGTGCGTATTGCAAACCACACCATACAAAGTACAGTAAGAGATTGTAAGTGCGGTGGGATTACTGAAACCTTGAACCACTTATCCTCACTTCCCGACATCACGCAAGAAAAGCTGCATTGCATGTATGAGTACACTGGCATACGTTCACAGTTCATTGTGAGAAGAAATCAGCTTCGTGTCCTTACACAGCCTATGAGGCCGTGGATTCATAGAATCATAGAACAGTGTGGAAACAAGCCATTCAGCCCATTGAGGCGAAAGTGTGGACTGCAGATGCTAGAGATCAGAGTCAAGATTAGTGTCATGCTGGAAAAGCACAGTAAGTCAGGCAGCATCCGAGGAGCAGTAAAATCAGGAATGATGAAGAGCTTTTGCCCAAAACGTCAATTTTCTTGCTCCATGGATGTTGCCTGATCTGCTGTGCCACTCTAATCTTGATTCAACCCATTGAGTCCACACTGACCCTATGAAGAGCATCACACCCAGACCCATTCCTACTCTTGCCTGTAACCCTGCATTTCGCATGGCTAATCCACTTAACCTATACACCTTTGGACTGTGGAAGGAAACTGGAGCACTTGGAGGAGACCCATGCAGACACGGGGAGAATGTCCACACGGACAGTTGCTAGAGGCTGGAATCGAACCCGAGTCTCTGGTGCTGTTAGCCACCCTGTGAATTGTTTGTGAATTATGGCCCAAGGTTGATATGTTTAAGATCACCTCTGATTACTTCTGCTTCATGAAGATGACAACCTGCAGTGACAGGTTGGAGATTGCTTGTAACCAGGGTTTGTACCCCACACTTGTGTTACTCATACACGGTGCAATGAGAGTACAGATGACTTCAGTCTGTACTGTGGAAATGCAATTACTGTTTGAAGGGCATGCATGTTGAGACAGAATAGAAACCTTCCTTCACCCTCTCTGTGTATGGGTGCAGCAATTTTTCGGTGTTAATTTGTGATTGAGGCGAGGATTGAAGATAAACGGATTGCACTTGGCAGAGAGATTCACACGCTCAACCTGGTCATCATGGGGTGCCCTGAATTTTCATGTCAGCTTCTTCATTGCGCTCCTGGTCACTCCCGTCAGTACTGAGCTTCCACTAATTTGGGGCGGCACGGTGACTCTGGGGTTAGCACTCCAGGACATCTCTGCAGGAGTTCGTCAGGGTAGTGTCCTCAGTGCTAGGGACTCAGGTTCGATTCCAGCCTCAGGCTACTGTCTATGTGGAGTTTGCCCATTCTCCCTGTGTCTGTGTGGATTTCCTTCCACAATCCAAAGATGTACAGGTTAGGTGAACTGACCATGCTAAATTGTCCATAATGTTCAGGGATGTGTAGGTTAGGTGTAATAGTCTGGGGTAAATGTAGAGTTATAAGGGAATGGGTCTGGGTGAAAAACGCTTCAGAGGGTCGGTGTGGACTTGCTGGGCTGAGGGGCCTGTTTCCATACTGTAGGAATTCTAATTCCCTTCCAACTCTTTCATTTATGGACCTTTAAGACTCACTGTGACCTACTCTCTGGACTGCATTGACACAGAACCCTGACTTTGCATGTCCCAAGCAAGCGCTGAATCCCTGGACTGAGATTGATACTTGGCTGGACCTTCTCTCTGGCAAGGCTTTCTGAGGAAGAGTCACATGACTCAAAACATTAACTGTGATATTGTTCCAGACTTGTCAGACCTGCTGAACTTTTCCAGCAATTTCTGTTTAAGAGTCTCGATTGATTTGACTAAGGACAATCCTTGCAGATCTTGAGACATGGCCATTTGGCTGAAGCACATACAGTGTGTATGCTTGCGCATTGTTGACAAATGATGTAGCTGTGTCATTGATGTGGCATGATGCTGTACACCAACATGTCCACCCTTGTTAGGTCACTGCTGACAACCACAGCGAGCTGCCTGGCTTTTTGTCTTCAGTATATGGCAAGATTAGACAGAAGTGCTGTAAGCCTCTAAGTTCTGATTTTGATTGTTGGGAGCTACCTTTTTAGGGGCTTGTTTTTTGTTCTCAAAAACTGAAATCAATGGGAATCAAAGGGTAAACTCTCTGCTGATTGCAGTTAGACCTAGCACATTGGAAGATGGTTGTGGTTGATAGAGGTCAGTCATCTCCACTCCAGGACATCTCTGCAGGAGTTTGTCAGGGTAGTGTCCTCAGCACAACCATTTTCAGCTGCTCCATCATGAGGTCAGAAGTGGATGTTCACCAATGGTTGTCCAGTGACGGCACCATTCACAACTCCTCAGATACTGAAGCAGTCCATGTTCAAATGAAAAAAGGTCTGGATAATATCCAGGCTTGAGATGACACATGGCAAGTGACATTTGCACCATACAAATTCCAGGCATTTGCCATCTCCAACAAGATAGAATCAAACCACTGCCCATTGATGTTCAATGAATACAACACTATCAACATCTCTGGAGTTCCCCTTCATTGAAAACTCAAATGGACTCACCAGATAAATACAATAGCTATAAAAGCAGGTCAGAGGCTAGGAATACTGTGTTGAATAACTCACCTCCTGACTCAACAAAGCCTGTGAACTATTACAAGGCACAAGTCAGGAGTCTGATAGAATACTCCTCACTTGCCTGGATGGATGCAGCTCCAAAAACACTCAAGGAGCTTGACACCATCCAGGACAAAGCAGCCCGCTTGGTTGGCACCACATCCATTCCCTTCATCAACAACACTCAGCAGCAGCAGCAGTGTGTATTGTCCACAAGACAGTCGATGTGGGAATTCATCAACGTTCCAAGCCCATGGACACTCCACCCAGAAGGAAAAGGGCAGTGGATACATGGAACATAACCACCTCCATGTACCCCTCCAAGCCACTCACCATCCTGACTTTGAAATATATTGCGGTTCCTTCAGTGTTGCTGGATCAAAATCCTGGAACTCCTTCTCTAAGGGCATTGTGTGTCTACCTGCAGAACATGGACTGCTGCGGCTCAAGAAGGTAGCTCGCTACCACCATCTCAAGGGTAACTAGGTACAGGCAATAAAAATGCTGACCAGCCAGTGACGTCAGAAATGAACTAAAGCACTCAATTGTTAGGTGATGCAGTCATGTAGAAACAAGGCATTTTAAACCACAATGCACAAAGAAAGCATTCATCTCCTAGATGCCACAGCACTCAAATTGGTACGAAACAACAGAGACAAGTTAACAATGAAAAATGAAATATACATCTACATATTAGAAGCCATCATTCTAAATACACCTTCCGCATACTGGTGTGGTCACAGCTATCATGTTTCATCATGTATGTAAAAGTCGGAACATTTTAATCAGACAGTTATCACCATCGTTATTGTATCTCTGATCTCATTCTTAGATTTCAGTTTAACAATTACTACAATTGTTCATTACAGTAGGACCCACTACATTTCCTCCCCAAGTCTATTAACTCCTGAATTTATTTAGCCCTATACTAGAGAGTCCATATTTATGGGGAGAAAGTGAGGTCTGCAGATGCTGGAGATCAGAGCTGAAAATGTGTTGCTGGAAAAGCGCAGCAGGTCAGGCAGCATCCAGGGAACAGGAGAATCGACGTTTCTAAGGGCTTATGCCCGAAACGTCGATTCTCCTGTTCCCTGGATGCTGCCTGACCTGCTGCGCTTTTCCAGCAACACATTTTCAGTCCATATTTATGTGCAAAAAATTCATTACCTCAGTGATTTAAAACTTTCTGGGATCCCATTTAGCTGAGTATTAATTGACAGGTTTAGAACTGTTTCCACTGCTTCTCCTCCATTGTAAGTTCCTTTGTATCTCCACATGACTGCAGATGCTGGAAACCAGAGTTTAGGTTAGAGTGGTGCTGGAAAAGCACAGCAGGTCAGACAGCACCCGAGGAGCAGGAAAATCGATGTTTCGGGCAAAAGCCCTTCATCAGGAATGGAGTGCTGCCTGACCTGTGCTTTTCCAGCACCACTCTAATCGAGACTTTATACCTCCACAGCCCTCTGGAAGTCTCCTTCACTCCCTTACACCACATGTTGTCACTTTCTCTCTCTCATTGCATCTTGCAACCACTTCTGCCACACACTCCCAATGCCTGCTCTCCACCAGCAGATGGCCGTACCTCAGACTCAGCTGTTGGAACTTTCACAGTTGGCTAATAGGAGCCTCATAACATCCTCAGCATAAGCCCACTCCAATGTTTCCTTGGCAAATAGACTGTTCCCATAACCTACTTGGCAGCCTCTGCAGCTGGCCTTGTCTAAAGGCTCCCCCAGCAACTCTCAGACTGTGATAAGTAGCTTAATCTGCTCACTGCTATCCGTTGGGGTTGCTTTTCTCCCACATTTGTCATTAGTAGGCCCACAGCGAGCATGGGCCACTGGATGAGCAGCTCTTCACCCTTTCTTACCATTCTGGTCACAGGGGCAACTTTTGTCTGATTGGCCAACTCCATGAGCGGTTTTTCTTAAGTGATTTTGGGGCCTCTGGGATCAAATATGCCAAAAGCAGCCATCTATTTTGAGTGGTGATGGGAAAGACAAATCAAGCTTACATTGTGATAAAAGAACAAGTTGCCATGTGTGATGCCCAAATAGCCAATTGAATAACAACAGACAGGGCCCCTTTACCCTCACCAGAATCATTAATATTTTACTTATTTCCATGGGCTGACATTCATTGTGAAGTTGTATTTTCAATTTTAGCAAGTTTACAAAAGGAAAACAAACATTGATTTGTGGTCCAATTACAAATAGAAAGCAAAACAGAAGGGCTTGGATGGTCATTTTCACATATTATTTACAAAGAAATAAGCACCACTTACGTGAATGTATATCTGAGGTGCCATGCTTTACTGAGGTATTGTCACTCTGCAAATGTTCATCAGCTACATAGAGAACTGCAAGGATTACACTTCGTGAAACTTCAGCACTTTGTATCTGCAGCGTGATTCTTTTTAACATATGGGAATGAGAAGATCTAACATGGTGGCAGCAGATGCTGGTGAGTGGAGGCTCAAACATTACTCAATGTGATGAGATCAGTTCAAATTGGTGCCAGAAAGAGGGAAGACACTGAATGAATCTGGCAAAAAAACCAAGTTATCACCTAACAGCTCCATCTCACGATGGATTGGGGAGCGGATGGTGGGGGTAATGGGGATGTGTCGGTTGTCGGTGGTGGTGCCGATGATGGCATAGACATATTTTATAAGTTAGAACAAGACTAGACAAATGTTTAGCAGTTTTCTAAAAGTCGAAGTGCAATTTACATCAATTTGGTGCTGGACAGAAAGGGTTAGATTTGCGTAATCATTAGGAACTGAGTGAAGTTAACAGCAAAATTGCAGACAACACTTTTGAAAATGCAAAATAGATCTCCCGCTAAACTTAAATCATCTGATCTGCTAATATGAAATTCAGAGCCTGAGGCAGGAATCAGGCTAGGATTTGCAATTTCAGAATAAGATTTGAAAAAGTCACTGGCAAATTTAAGGACACAGATGAAAGACTGCTTGATCAGTTCATTTGCTTTTTCCACAATCAAATCCACAATAATGCAGATGGTTGACGCTAGTGGAAGATGTGAAACCACGTGTAGACAGATGGAAGATACTGACTACCAAACGGTTGGCTTTCAGTTAGGGAAAGGAAAAAGCATCAGGGGTGATACAGTGAAATAGCAACAAAAGAATGCAACTCAGACAGGTGGGAAGATGTGCAAGAGATAGGGATAGTTCACACACGGAAGGAAATGTGCCACACTTGGATTACTGTGAGAAGATAGGCGGTATGAAGATGCTCAAGGAGTTGTCAGAAACAGAATAAATGAAAAGGGAAAGGAATCAAGATTCCCATACCCTAGAAAACGATGATAAAGTTTGAGAACGCAAAAATAGTTATAGCTATCACTGAACTGCATTAAGTGGCTGAATGTGAATATTCTCAGAGAAAAGAAGTCACACTATAATTCAAATCAGGCAGAGAGTGTGAAATAAGCCTCATCTCCAAATCTGAAGCTAGGTGCCGAAGCACACAATAATATCATAACACTCAGACAGAACCAAATATGTTTTGAAATTTAAAAGAAAATTTATCCAAGGAAATGAGATTTGGTAACTAGGAACAATCCAAAACAGAGGGAGGCTCAAAGGAAACAACGTTAACTGGATGTACAATATCATTTGAAACAGAAAATCTGGCTGTCTTGGGATTGAACAGTTGGGAAGAGCTGCAGCTTATTTAATTAAGCCAGGAGATGAAGGAGGCAACATTGAGGGTTGGACTATTAGTGCAATCATTAACAAGCACCTTCCAAACAGGAGCAAGGAAAACCTGGTGCAAATGTACCGAGAGTGTCTTGATGAGATAGTTGAATGCTTTGGAGGTTTTTAGCTTGGACACAATGTTGATCCAATGGTGAAACTAATGATTCATCTCTCATATAAAGTATCAATGGAACTGAAAGGTAGGTGTAAAAGAGAGCTCCAAAAGACGGAAGAAAATAGGGAGATTGCAGAGACTACACGGTAGATAAATTTCATTGTGCTTGGTTTGCTTGGTTTCTGAAAATTTTAATGCAACACTAAAAAAAATTGTTCTATTCCAAAATCAAAATAAATTACACCTTAATTAAAAGGGCAAAGGATTTCAACAAATTTGATTTTAGAAATGGCTACCTGAAACATGAAGCTTGATGAAGAATCTATACTATTGATGATATTCATAATATTCTTTGATTAATACAAATTCTTGCACGTATCTTGGCTAACATTAAGGTCATACTCCAGCAGAAAGTTGATAGAATCATAGAGATATACAGCACAGAAACAACCCCTTTATTCCAACTCGTCCATGCTGACCAGCTATCTTAACCTAATCTAGACCTAATCTAGCACTTGGCTCATATGCCTCAATGGAGAAAGTGAGGACTGCAGATGCTGGATATCAGAGTGGAGAGTGTGGTGTCAGGCAGTATCCAAGGAGCAGGAGAACCGACGTTTCGGGCAAAAGCCATTCATCAGGAATGAGGCTTGTGAGCCAAAGGGGTAGGGAGATAAATGGGAGGGGGGTGGGGCTGGGGGTAAGGTAGCTGAGAGTGCGATAGGCAGATGGAGGTGGGAATAATGGTAATAGGTCGGAGAGAAGGGTGGAGCAGATAGGTGAGAAAGAAGATGGACAGGTCAGGAGGGCGGTGCCGAGTTGGAAGGTTGGAACTGGGATAAGGTGGGGGGAGGGGAAATGAGGAAACTAGTGAAGTCCACATTGATGCCATGGGATTGGAGGGTCCCAAGGCAGAATATGTCCCTCCAAACCCTTCCTATTCATATACCCATCCAGATGCCTTTTAAATGTTGTAATTGTACCAGCCTCTACCACTTCCATTGGCAGCTCGTTCCAAACACGCACCACCCTCTGCATGAAAAAGTTGCCCCTTAGATCCCTTTAAAATTTTTCCCATCTCAGCCTAAACCTTTGCCCTCTAGTTCTGCACTCACCCACCCCAGGGAAAAGATCTTGTCTATTTATCCTATCTCTGCCCCTAATAATTTTATAAAACTCTATAAGCTCACCTCTCAGCCTCCTACACTCCAGGGAAAACAGTCCCAGCCTATTCTGCCTCTTCCTATAGCTCCAACTCTAGTAACATCCTTGTAAATCTTTTCTGAACCCTTTCAAGTTTCACAACATCCTGATAGGAGGGAAACCAGAATTGCACGCAATATTCCATAAATGGCCTAACTAATGTACTGTACAGCTGCAATATGACCTCCCAACTCCTATGCACAGTGCTGTCACCAATAAAGCCTTCTTCACTATCCTATCTACCTGCGACTCCACTTTCAAGGAACTGTGAAATTGCACTCTAAGATCTCTTTATTCAACAACACTCACCAGCACCTTAATATTAAGTTTATAAGTCTTGCCCTGATTTGCCTTACCAAAATGCAACATCTCACATGTCCCTAGATTAAAGTCCATCTGCCACTCCTCAGCTCATTGGGCCATCTGATCAAGATCCTGTTGTACACTGAGTTAACCTCCTTCATTGTCCACTACACCTCCAATTTTGGCGTCATCTGCAAACTTACTAACTATACCTCTCATGTTCACATCCAAATAATTGATATAAGTGATGAAAAGCAGTGGATCTAACACTGATCCTTGTGGCACATCACTGGTCACAGGCCTTCATTCTGAAAAGTAATCCTCCAATACCACCCACTCTCTTCCATGTAATCTGACTTTGCTAACCAGTCTACCACGAGGAACCTTGTTGAACGCCTTACTGAAGTCCATATAGATCCCGTGCACTGCTCTGCCCTCATCAATCCTCTTTGTTACTTCTTCAAAAAACTCAATCAAATTTGTGAGACATGAGTTCCCACACACAAAGCCATGTTGACTATCCCCAATCAGTCCTTGTCTTTCCAAATACATGTAAATCCTGTCCCTCAACATCTGAGTGGGTTACTCTTCGGAGGATCAGTGTGGACTTGTTGGTCCGAATGGCCTGTTTCCACACATTAATCTAATCTAACCTAAACTTGACCACAACAATGTCAGGCTCACCAGTCTATAGTTCCTAGCTTTTCCTTACCACTGTTCTTGAACAGTGCCACCATGTTAGCCAATCTCCAGTCTTCCGGCACCTCAGCTGTGACTATCAATGATACAAATATCTCCGCAAGGGACCCAGCAATCACTTCTTTAGTTTCCCACTGAGTTCCAAGGTACACCTGATCAGGTTCTGGGGATTTATCCACTTATATGCATTTCAAGACATCCAGCACCTCCTCCTCTGTAATATGGACATTTTTCAAAGATGTCACCATCTATTTCTCTACATTCTCTATCTTCCATATCCTTCTCCACAGTAAATGCTGATATAAAATACTCATTTAGTATCTCCCCCCCCATCTCCTGCAGCTCCACACATAGGCTGCCTTGCTTATCTTTAAGGGGCCCGATTCTCTCCCTAGTTACCCTTTTGTCCTTTATGTACAAATCCCTTTGGATTTTCCTTAACTCTAATTGCCAAAGCTATCTCATGTCCCCTTTTTGTCCTCCTGGTTTCCCTCTTAAGTATACTCCTAACCCCTTTATACTCTTCCAAGGATTCACTCGATTTCTTCTGTCCATACCTGACATATGCTTCCTTCTTTTTCGGAACCAAACTCTCAATTTCTCTAGTCATTCTGCATTCCCTACACCTACCAGCCTTTCCTTTCACCCTAACAGTCTCTGGACTCTCATTATCTAATTTTTGAAGTTTTCCCATTTTCCAGCCTTCCCTTTACCTGCAAACATCTGCCCCAATCAACTTTTGAAAGTTCTTGCCTAATACCATCAAAATTTAGAACTTTAACTTTTAGATCTGGTCTATCCTTTTCTATGACTATTTTAAAACTAATAGAATTATGGTCACTGGCCCCAAAGTGCTCCCCCACTGACACTTTAGTCACCTGCCCTGCCTTATTTCGCAAGAGTCGGTCAAGTTTTGCACCTTCTCTGATCGGTACATCCACATCCTGAATCAAAAAACACTTAACAAATTCCACTCCATCTAAACCCTTAACACTATGGAAGTCCAGTCTATGTTTGGAAATTAAAATCCCCGACCATAACTACCCTATTTGTCTTACAGACAACTGAAATCTCCTTACAAATTTGTTTCTCAATTTCCCTCTGACTATTGGGGGTCTATAATACAATCCCAATAAGGTGATCATCCCTTTCTTATTTCTCAGTTCCATCCAAATAACTTCTCTGGATGTATTCCCAGGAATATCTTCCCTAAGTACAGCAGTAATGCTATCCCTTATCAAAAATGTCACTCCCCCTCCTCTCTTGCCTCCCTTTCACATCAGGTTCATGGGAATGTGGGAATAGAATGGGCTAACAAGAACCAAAACATAGACAAGAAATAAAAGGATCATTTTTAGGATGGTTTTAACAAATGTGGCATGACAAGGATTGGTGCTTGACTATCAGGTATTACCAGTCTATTTAGATAAGGAGATACAATGAAACTTATCCAGGTTTGTTGATGCAAAGTTAGGTGAGAAAGCAAGCTGCAGAGGATGCGAAGAAGTTGCAAATGGATATCGATGTGATCAGTGCATTCAAATGTGTATCTATAAAGAAAGTATATAATGTGGAAAAATATGAAGTTATCGACTTTGGTAGGAAAGACAAGAAATTTTAAATGTTGGAAGATGGGGAAATGTTGGCATTCAGAGGGATTCAGCTTTCCTTGTAAATGAATCATAGAAAGCTAACAGACAGTACAGCAAGCAATTAAGAAAATACATGTTATATCGTGCTTTGATGAGACAAATCTGATCACTTTGTTCTCCTTCCCTAAGGAAGGGCATATTTTCCTTGGACAGAGTGTTATGAAGGTTCACAAATCTGCTTCTCAGATGAAGAGTTTGTCATGTGAAACAAGATTAACAGGCCTGTTTTCCCTACGGCTTTGAAGAATGAGAGATGATCTCACTGAAACATATGAAATGCTTAAGGGACTTGACAGGGTAGATTATGAGTAGGATGTTCTTGCTGGTTGAATCCAGAACTAAAGGTTGCTGCATCAGAATGAGGAACTTGTTATTTTGGACTGAAATGAGAATATATTTCTTCACTCAAATCATTGAGAATCTTTAGAATTTTCACTCCAGAGGGCTGTGGTTGCTCAGTTGTTCAGTATATACAAGGCAAAGATTGACTGGCTTTTGGATAGGAAGAGAAACAAGGGATATTGGGTAATCCGGAAAGGTGGAGTTGAGGTCAAAGATTGACCATAATCTTACTGAATGGCACAGTGGGCTAAAGAGGATACATTACCTACTCCAACTCATAGGACGAGGGCTTTACTAATTAAAGCCAGTCAAAAGATTAATTGATGGAACAATGAATTAATGGTTCGAAATGGGAGACTTGCCTCTTACTGGATGACAAACTTGAATTCTGACTAGGAGTGAGTGAGAAAATGCCTCTCCAATCATGATAAAAAATTCAACCTAATAATGAGGGAAAGCAGAACAGGGATCGCTGTGATTGAGAAAATTTGATTTTATGGTCTCTTGATCTCCCAGCTCTTAATTGCTGCACCTTCAGGTCCCTCAGACCTAAAATCCTGAAAATTTCTGCAAACATGTCTCTGCCTTAAATTAATCTTCTTCCTTTAAGACTCTCCTTGCAACCTATCTCCTTTGATCATGTGATGTAATATGTGACTTGTTCCATATTTTGCTTTCTAATGCCTCGGTAAACAGTTTTGGATGGTTTGTGATGTTAAAAATATTATAAATGTTCACCGAAGAGAGTTAGATGCATACAAGACCAGGTAAGAGACTAAGAATTCTGCTGTGAGTTGCTCTCCTCCTGACTCTTTCACTGTCACTGGTCAAATTTTCTGGCACTCTCTCATAAATAGCAATAGCTGCACCTCAAGGAGAGTAGCAGTTCAAGAAGGCAGCTCACTACCAGTTTCTTCAGTGCAACTAGGGAATAACAATAAATACAATATCACCCTTTCACAATTTTTTAAAAAAGCACTGAAGAACAGACAAAATTACAAATTGCCTCATATTTTGAAACAAATGCTGTTGCACTTGCTTAACTCGATCATTTCAGTGTTTGCAAATAGCCATGTTGCTCATGATACACACAATGAGGAGAAGTCTCATCCTGAGAAAATCTTGGGGATATTTTCTTACAGTAAGGGCCATATATAATTGCTGGTTAGTGCTCCTGAAACTCAATCTGAGCAGTACATCGGAAGGGATTTAGTTGTGAAAGGGTGAGAAACAATATTCTGAGGCTCCAATTTGACACACGTACTGACATTTTGTAAACAGCAGCTAAGCAATAGTGTGGCTCCCATGAGAAATGGGTAGAGTGAAGCCTACAAAGCAGTGCAGACAGTTGTAGTCTAGCAGCATTCAGCAAGTGTAATTTAATTAGTGTTGATCATGACTCCAGATGATTGTGATTTGATCAGGAATAATTTACTGCTTAACAGCCTCTTACATGCATTGAGTACATGTGGGAAGGTAAAGTAAGTTGCATAAATTAATGTGCCGTACTCATGTGTCCTTGTGCCTGTTAGATAGGCCTGCCTGTACTATACCTTCCAAGCAGGCAGTTATTTTAATCTCTGAAGGACGGTGCATCAAACATGTTTGCTTTTGAATTTTCATGTGCGCTATCTGGTAGCTTTTGTGTCATTAGGGATGACTGCCACCACTTAGAATATTTATCTACCTGTCATACAGTCACAACAGCCCCAGGTCATACTGATGCTTTCATTGCTAATTGGTGTTATTAAAATGCACCACTGAGTTCTAGTCTAGGGAATTATTGACTTTTCTAACTGAATATACTGATATACATGTGAGTAACGAATGTGACAACAAAATACAATTATGTAGTGTTTCATGTTTAAAATTGGCCCAAAATGCTCAGCTGAGCTTGAAGAGGAAACAGAAAGGGTGCAGAAGGAGTGACCAAGAGCTTGCTCAAGCTATGAATTATAAGGTGAATTTTAAAGGATGGGAGGGAGATAGGAGGCAGAGAGCTTAACTGGCCTAGGGAGAGAATTCCAACATATGGAGCCTAGGAATAAAGGTATGGTTACTGAAGAGTTGAAGGGATGCTCAAGATATCTAAGAAATAGAAAATATGGGAGGGGGAATGTTATTTCAGGGTTAAAATAGGTTTCAGAGAAAGGCACGATGAAGCATGAAGGGATTTAAACTAAAGATTAGAATTTGAAATTAAATGCTGGATTGGGGACCAATGTAGAACAGTGAGTAAAGGGTGATGGTAAGGGATAGCATGGTGACGTAGAGTTTCTGATTAGCTGAAGTTCACAGCTTGTTGATAACAAGAGGACCAATAAGAGAATTTGAAGTAATTGACTCTGAAGGTAAAAATGGCAAATTAAAGTTTAAGCAGTATATTTTACTGAGGTAAGAGCCAAGGGAGAGGCAAAGGTGGGTGATATCCCTGAGGTCAGGGGTGAAGGTGGATGAAGTTACTTGCAGTGAGTTCACCTCCCAGAAAAGGTTTATCCCGGATGTTACCTTCTGTAACATAAGGAACTGGGTGTGGACATCATTGTATCAAAGAATCATTGTATCTGGAGAGATACGCATTATTTTTTGTTGCATTTATTCAGCAAATTTTTGTTTTGCTACTGGCTGCCTCATTCAACATCATCACACAAATACCATCAGTGTGTTTTTCCACACTGTCTTTGTGCATGATTGATATATTGCAGTTCATTATTAAACACATTACATTCCTCACACACACACATGTTCTGGACTAACATTGAGCTGTTACGTTACAACAAGGAGTTGCATACTTCCAGTGATCTGAGATAAGATGGAGTATGAGATTTTATACCCTCAGATCATAAACTAATCAGAAGTGACAATGTCATGTGCCTGTATCTTCAAGGTATGCTGACATACTGACTGTGAGAGGTGACACAATGTTCCCCTTTTTCTAAAGATGCAAACTTATTTCAGACATTAATGACTGTACCTAGACATGTGTTATCAATTTGATAATTATCTAATCAGATAAAACTGAGTTCATAAGGCTAGGATTTCAGACTTTAAACTATTCATCCTGAATTGGCAATCGCAAACCCATCTGGAGAGATACGCATTTTTTTTTGTTGCATTTATTCAGCAAATTTTTGTTTTGCTACTGCTGCTTCATTCAACACCATCACACAAATACCATCAGTGTGTTTTTCCACACTGTCTTTGTGCATGATTGGTGTGCTGTACATTGATCTGAGCTGTCTTCTCTTTCTTCGCAATGTAGGACTGTGATCAGCAAGAATTTGATCTGGGCTGGTTTTATATTTGCAAAACATTTGTTGATATTTGGATTTGGATTTATGATGCATATCCTCTGCCAAGTTCGCGGTCTCCATTTCATTCTTCCTTTGCCTATGGAGAACAATGTCCTGTGTCCCACAATGATGAAGGGTGCTCACACTACTGATAAATTATGCTAGGGTGAGAATCCCTTCTGAATTGGTGTTGCATGAATTTGCAACACTGCAGTGTGAACATATTCCTTGATCCTTGACACTTAATGATTATTGAGTTACGTTCTAATAGACCTTTTGAGTGCATTCTGGAGTGACAATGTGCTGTGAGTCACTCCTGTCATAGTCCACATCTTTAAACAGTTTGCCAATACTCTGTGGCCCATTGTCAGACACGAACCATTCCATGATACCAATTAACTGAAAATTGCACTTTGCATCAGTAAATCAAAACAGAAATGGAAGCACTGGAATTAGGTCTGTTGCTGATTTTGTCCAAAGGATGGAACACCATGTGGATGTAGTGGCTCACTTTGCTGCTGAGGTTGATATATTTGCTGTACCTCGAGTGCATTGATACGCTGTTGAATCCTTGGGGACCATTGATTCATTTGTGTCATGTGTGGTCTGATCAGCACAGTAGGTGTGGTTTGAATCTCATGAATAGTGACTATATATTGGGCTCCGTACGTACTGGTAAGTCCTGCCACTGCTAGCTCATTGGTATCTATCAGGTAGAGGGATTTTGGGAAGCCAAAATAAGCTTGCATAGTGACACTGCAGTGTGATTTTGCCAATGTACAAAATTGGTGATCAGTTATAAGCTGTGAGATAGTCTTTTGTCGGTTGTACTGTGGAATGCTGCTTGCTGAGGACATGTCTTTCTGGATATAGAGTGATAAGGTGTTGGCACTAGCTCCCATGGTGAATTGAGATTTCAGAATGTGTTCTCTTGCCTTTTCCAGACATGTGATATTAATGGGTGTAAAAATTCCTGATTGGCTTATCCTATCAAGCAGAGGCTGGAAGAGCACAGCAAGCCAGGCAGCATCAGGAGGTGGAGAAGTCAACGTTACGGGTATAATCCTTCTTCAGGAATGGAGGTGGAGTAAGGGGAGCTACAGATAAAGAGTGGGAGGGGAGGGGAGGGTTTTGGGTGGGGTGCAGGGTAGAATGATGAGGTAGTGATAGGAGAACACAGGTAGTGGCTACAACTTGGTTGGTCGATGGAGGGATGAATCCGGTTGGTAGTTGGAAGGAAGGGTTGATATGTGGAATGGAAAGGAGGAGGTGGGGCTGGAAAAGGAGTCAGTGGCAAGATTATTTGAAATTGGAGAACTCAATGTTGAGTCCTCCAGGGTGTAGGCTGCCTTGATGTCACATGCTATATATTTACCAAGAAAAGTTGGATGGCTTTTGAGTAGGTGTGTCAAATCGAATTGGCTACAAATTACATTGGCTTGGTCCACTTTGCTGATCATTGCAATATTATTGGCATGTCACTATGGCTTCTCATTTGGTTCATCCTCTCGTAATCTGCCATTGGTATGACCTTTATTCTTACCAAAAGATCCTTACTGAAGTCTTTAATTGGTGTAGAGATGATGACTAACTCAGCGATCCTTTCAGACAGTAGTTTCTTTGAGAAAGTCACACTCATGCATTTTACGATGGCTCTTCTGTCAAACTATCCAGTAGACTCTTGAGTTATTGTTTGTTTTATACGAATTGGAATCTGTTAATCCGGAAGCTCGGGCAGCATGGTGGCTCAGTGGTTAGCAATGCTGCCTCACAGCACCAGGGACTCAGGTTTGATTCCAGCCTCGGCAACTGTCTGTGTGGAGTTTGCACGTTCTCCCCGTGTCTGCGTGGATTTCCTCCGGGTGCTCCGGTTTCCTCCCACAGTCCAAAGATGTGCACACCAGATGAATTGACCATGCTGAATTGCCCATAGTGTTAGGTGCATTAGTCAGAGGGAAGTGGATCTGGGTGGGTTACTCTTCAGAGGGTCGGTGTGGACTTGTTGGGCCGAAGGGCCTGTTTCCACACGGTAGGGAATCTAATCTAATCTAATCTAATTTGTACATTGTGCATGCCTTTGCAAACTGTCCAGACTGTTTCTGAATGTTTCTCATTGTCCATGGAAAAATCAGATATGTTAGTCCTCTGAAGCCCCTCCTTGGTGAAGGCAAGCAAGATTTTCACAGCTCTTTTCTCAAGAACATCTATATTGCTTGATTTGAATACAACTGAATGTAAAATGGAACTGAATGCATTGTTTGAGCAGTTGTAATTCAGTCAAGGTATCAGTGGAAGTCCATTCCAAAAAGAGGTTTCTGCTACCCATGATTGATTAAAAATATTGAATTATATCTCTAAGTCCTGTGTCTTTGACTTGTGCCAAAGTTGATTAAATGCTATTACTTTCTTAATGACAAAGACTGTGTATCTGGGTTCTGAAAGATGTTGTTGTTTGTTCATTAATTGCAAAGAACAGAGCTCCTGCCTGGCCTTAAGTCCTAACTCAATAGTGACTCTAGTTTTTGTTTTTAATTTGAGTTGAAGCAATCTTAGAAATTTATCTTATGTTGAAACAGCTTACATTCTAATCAAATGAAATTATCTCTGTTTTCTTGAAGATTATTGCCCTCTCTGCAGATCTGTACAGTTGTCTGTATTCTAAGAAACAGATGCTGTTGAAGGGGGAGTGACTTTTCCATTTGTCTGAATTTTTTTGTTGACCAGTTGGACTTCAAATAGCTCTCCAAATATCAAGCATCAAGATATTGGAATTTTTTGTAAGCAGTCAACTCATGAAGTGAGTTTACCTCCAGGAAGGTATTTAACGATGCGGCAATGGTTATGTTAACCTCTTGTAACATATGGAAGTGGTGTTGAAGGATTGAAAAATGATCATTACAGCTAACTATTATCCGCAAACATGACTTTCCTCTCCACCTTTGTGTCTGTGTTCATGTCAAGCTTTTAAGTTCCAACAAAGAAGCATGATTCCAGCAGAGTGTCATGATTCTCATGATCTAAGGTTAGACTGAGTGTGAGATCTTTTAATCCCTCAGGTCACATACTATGATGCAGTGTTGATATAAGCATGTCTCTTAAAATTAAACTTACTTACTGATCATGAATCATGCAACCTATTCAGGTGGTTGCTGAAGCAGGTTCTATCACTGTGGTTAATGTTGAAGGTGACAGTGTCATTGAGGGGGTAATGACACTAAGTGATATCACTGAAACACACAGGGGAACTTCTTTTGGCTGTGTCAGTTTGGTCGAGTTTCATGGAGGATGTCTTTCCACGAGGACAAGTGAGAACTTGCACAATATCTTACCATACTCATTAACTACCTCTCCCACTCCATCATGCCCCCTTGCCTGATTTCAGCCCCATCCTACCTGCTTTTCCTGGAAGAACTTGCCACTCACTGGATAGATCAGTATCACTGGCATCTGAACCATCTTTAAGAGACTGCTATGCTCTTGGACAAGTGTTGACATTTGGGCCATGCCCCTCACTGGCTATATAATGGCACAAGGCCACCCTGCCCATGGCACATAGGCAGCATGGCTGACATTTTTCTTGCACATAAAACCCATTTCTCCCATCCTAATATTCAGCGAAAGCAAACACAAAGAAAACCAATAGAGGCTGCAGTCTTCTCCCTCAACATGACCCGAATGCCAGCACATGGACCAACAACAGTGTTACATTCCACTTTTCCTGGAAGAACTTGCCACTCACTGGATAAACCAGTATCACTGGCATCTGAACCATCTTTAAGAGACTGCTATGCTCTTGGACATTATTAGCTGCACCCAGCCAGTATCTACTGGAACCAGGTGTCAGCCTGTGCAGCTAAGCTCTGCCAAGTACGTGGAGAACTTACTCTTCCCAATGATCTTGTCCTCCTCTCCTCCTTTCTCTCAGTTCCTCAGCATGCAGCATGTCACCTCATTGCCTGCTCCAGTTGTGCAGAGCACAGCATGCCTGTCTGGACTATACTGGAGAGCTCTTCCCAGACTGGTCAAAACAGTGTAAGCTCATCTCCTGCAGCCCTACACTGTGCTTCACCAAGGCCCCGCTCAAAACATGGTAGCATTGTCTCCGTGCTTCACAGTTATCCTAAGGCATGATGTCAATGAGTAATCCTTGTCTATTCAGTAACTAACCTTGTAAAACCCTTGGACCCTAAATTGCAGCAGGCACATGAGTGCTCGGGGATGTAGGAATTGTGAAAACTTGGCCATCAATCAGTTGGAACCCTTCCTGTGGTTGAGTTCCGCAGCATTGTGTTAAAGCCCTCTCAGTGCTGCTATGCCATCAATGGCACCCTGTACCTTGGGGAAACCAGCTATGTTTCTGAATCCGACTGCCCAGGCTGCAGAACTGACCTTGCCATCGGGAAACAAAATGAACTGTTGTGACCTTGCATACATGGCATTGGTCACTGTCCTGATGGATTTGTATGGCCTAATGCTTCCTGAGGGTCCCTTGGCTGTGAGCCCTGGTGCTACCCAGCCTTGGTGGTGGTTCTGCTGCTCTTCCTGGACTTGCCGTCAGTCCTGGCACTCAGGTATCTGCCTTGATTTTCTCAGGAAGGCAGCTACAGAGACCAACATTCCTCTAGAGGCTGAGTGCACGGCTCTTGCTAGCAATGATCTCTCTTGGGAACATAAAGAACAAAACAGGTTGTTGGCTGTCAGAACGGTCAGTGATGGCAGACCCTGCAGATGAGGGCTGGGCACATTCCTCCAAACAGTGCACTCTTGTAATAAGGGTCATGCCTCCATCATTCATTCAGCTTCAACCTCAGCATGTGCACCAACATCCCTTCCTAGACCCACATTGACTGAGAAATAAATATATCACAGCACTCAGTAGAGTTCATCATAATATTTACATGACAGAGGGTGAAGTGATCCAACAGCACCCTTGCAGTGAGACAGTTATGGTCACTTTTGGTCAGCTTTTGCCTCTTTTAAAATCATTGCTGGTAATCTTTGCATCATTGAGGTGCGAATGTTCAGTTTGCAGGATCTCAATGACACAATGCACGTTGAACAGCATTTGAATCTTAAGCGTGATCACTCTGCACGCAATGCAAATGGGCAATGAGATGATTGCAAATGAAATGTAACTGCAGTCTTGCAAGTGCACGCTTCAATACCCCAGTGTACAGCAGACATAGATCCTATGCTTCCACTCATTTAATGGACACTAACTCTGTCCACACTGGGCATTGTCTCAGCTGTTTCTAGTTGTAGTTATGTTTAACTCAGAAAAGAATGGTGTAGAACACAGCTCATGGTAAATACCATCAGGACTGGGCTCTGCCTGGTTGCCAGGCACCTTCCTAGAACCTTTGTGTTTTCTTTTACTTTGTACTGTTCCAACAGTCCATTTCCACACATCTCCCATTATTCAAATTTTGCCTCCAACTTTCATCCTTGTTTCCTGAGCTCCAAAGCTTCCAAATGTTCATGGAGACCCTGCACACTTCCCTTGTGTAGGACACAGTGGTGGTTACTGCCAATAATCCCCCCACTTTCCAGTAGCCTTTCATGCCCTTTGATGTTCTACCTACACTGTTACACCATGCTCCCTCCCAACATCACTGTCATTGTCCCCACCTCAACACAAGTCTCTGTTTCCCTTCCTACTGTCTTGACTGCTCCATACCCTTTTAGCAATTAGCCTACTCTTTGCTCGTACAGAACATCTTTGCACCCTGCCCCCGCGATGATCACTCTGACCTCCAGGAATATGTTTGCCCCAGACCTCTAATCGACTTCCATGAACAGCCCCTGGACATGATTAACCAGACTTTTGATCTGTATCCTTGTACCCTGTCCTGATTGACATAGTTCTCCTGACTGCTTGTGGTAGTCCTACAGCAGTGACTATTGCTTACTCCTGACTGTAGTTGGATGTATTCTCTGACTATCCCTTAATCATGACCTAAGGCCAGGACAGTATACAGATTGTACCCATGACGAAAGGCAAAGAGAGCCCCTTACTGACAGCTACCCACGCACCACTCCCCCCACCTCCACTCCCACCACCACCACATTGAGAACCACCTTCACATATTTTCCAACATGGCCATTTGGTTGAATAAATGTATAGAATGTTTTCTATGCAGGCAGCTGGCAAATGCTGTAGTAGTTAGATTGAGGTCTTTGGTGTACCCTACAACAAGATGGCTCCCCAACTCCAAAGATATCCCTACTGCTAAGCCTGACAAGTAGGCATGAAGAGAACAAGTGGACATCCCTGAGATGCAGCCTGGTCCAGTGTCCTTGCAGCCTGGTCCAGTGTCCTTTCACTGCTAGTTGCAGATGTATCTTGCAATACAATTCTGTACTTCCTAGATGCTGCAATTGATTTGGAGAGGTGCTATGAGGATCCTGAGGGGGTGGCAATTTTTGAATGCCACTGTCGATGGCAACTTAACATGCTCTGCGATGGTGTCATACAGTGACTAATATGGAGATTCATCATTGCCAGTATTGAACTGACGTCATCAAGTCCCTTTCTGACTTCTGTGTTGAGAATTTTCAGCATCTAGTTTGCTGGGAGGATACGATGCTGCATCTCAGGAAGTATGATGTGCAGTTAACAAGGCTATTGACAAGTAATAATTCCCACTTAGTTGGTTTCTCGACACAATCTAGTGAGAACCTTGCCTGAACACCTAGAAATTAGTCAAACGGTGCAATGAGTTACTCCAACTTTGAGAAATGCCTCGCTAGATTTCATGTGTGATTCTGCTGCATTTCTCACCATAGCCCAGCTCGTTCATGCCTGTATAAGGTTCTGCCCAGAGGGTTTCTGTGATGGAGAGGTTCCGTGGATAAACAGCTCACTGAAGTTGCTGTCAGCCTGAGAGACTAGCATACACGATAGTTGGAATTACTGGAGAAAAGCTTGTGATATGGTCTGTAGACAATGCCTAATATTTATCTCAATGAATCTGTGGTTCATCCAGGATGTCGAACAATGGAAGGATTGATAGCCATTAGAACAGAGAGCTTTTCAAAATGAATAGATTTCCTCCTCAAATATTTTGAAATGTTTCTATTCCTCGTCTCATATAACTGTTTTCTCTTCACTCATCTTGCATCATGCTGAGGTTTTTAGCTTTTTTGGGGAAATGGGGTGATATGCTATAAAACTTAATGCTCTCCTTGATATTTTGTCTTAGGAAGGGTAATGGTATCAACTGAGATCAATGCTCCCTGACTTATAATTGAGTATTTTTTGCTTTAACTGAAGATTTTCTTTTCCTGTGCTGTGGGTGTTTATATATCATTTATTTCTCAATGTGAAAGCAATGGGCTCTGATCTTTGTCAATACTGAATAACTTAATTTATAATAAATAGCAATTTAATAAGTAAAATGTGTACACACAGTAAATCTCACCAGAATCTGTGAAATAAATTAAATATTTTATATTGCATTATTGAGTATGTGAGATGACATAAACTGCAAATACTTGTGTGTGTGACTTTTTGGTCTAGGATAAAAGGCATACTAAGCTAGACCACCTGTTAAAACTGCACTGTTATTAATTCCAAATATACACACTTTATCTGTTGAGCAAAAAGGATTGAAATTTCCTGACTATTTAAGCAATGCACTTTAAATATTTTGCAGTGAAATATTCAGCAGCATTATTTGCATGGGAATATAAGTCTGAGAAGAATGAACTACTTTGCTTTGTCCAGTAATTATTGTCTTATTATGAACAGGTGATTTTCTAGCTATTCATTGGTGTGCTGCCCCAAATGCTTGAGCTACTATATTTAGCAGTTAGCTTAGCATATTTTATCTCTAGTTTGACCACAGGCCACAATTTGAAATACAGACAGTGGGATCCAGACACATTAAACAGCAAATGACAAAGTGCAGATAATGCCTCATACAGGAAAATGCTGCTCTTGCAGATCTGTTTGAAAAGTTCCTAAGATTTGAAAGTACACTCCTTTTCAACATTACCTTTTTTTTTTCTCTCCCATTTTAGTGGCTTTTCATGGCCTCCCTCTAAAGATCAAGAAGGAACCACAGAGTCCCTGTTCTGAGCTGAGTACTGCCTGCAGCCATGAGCAACCTTTCAAGTTTAGTTATGGGGAAAAGTGCCTGTATAATGTCAGGTAAGAGATTTCAGTTGCAAACATGTAATCCTTGTTGTATGCATTATTGTTTCTGGCTGTAATGTATAATTTGCATAGACTTTCATAGAACAGTGGAAACAGGCCGTTCAGTTCATCGAGTCCATACCGATTCGCCAAAGAGCTTGCCACCCAGACTATCCCCATAATCCTGCATTTCCCATGGCTGATCCACCTAGCTTGCACATTCCTGGATACAATAGAAAATTTAGCACAGCCAATCCACCCAACCTGCACATCATTGGACTGTGGGAGGAAACTGGATCAGCCAGAGGAAACCCTCACAGACAAGGGGAGGATGTGCAAACTCCAAACAGATAATTGCCTGAGGGTGGAATTGAACCTGGGTCCCTGGCGCTGTGAGGCAGCAGTGCTAGCGACTGGACCACTATGATACTGAGTCATGTTTTATTCTCCTGAAAGATAAAATAGTTCTCTGAATATTGTGCTTCTCTACCTTTAGTCATATAAACTGCTGCTTGTTATTATGCATTTACTTTTTTTTACTGCATGCTCCTACTTCCTCCATTCTTAACCCAGTACTTCATGACCTATCTGCTATAACGTGCATCCAAGGAGAATGTTGTGTCCTACTATAGTGAAAAATGACCCAGCCAGGTTTATGTTGCCACTTATGTACCATAAGCTGAGTACATACTTTCCTGGCCTGCTCAGCTTGGCCCAGTGCAGCAAGTAAAATAGATTTAAAGTAGATGAGAGGGGTATGAATTGTACGTGACTTATCATGTCCATTAATTTGGCAGAGTTTTAATGATTGTCCTGGAATTAAGGTATTTTCTTAGTTTGCCATCTATCATTAAGGCCAATTTAATCCCTTACAAGGAAATACTGCATGCAAACTGTAAGACAACATCCACCATTGTATTTGTATGAGTTAAATATCCTCAGTTTATCATCAAAAGAAAACAACACACAAGAGGAGTGAAATTCTAGTTAAGTGCTCCTGAAAAGGGTAAGGACACCATTCACTTGAGTGAAGGAGTTTTTAAAAAATATATGGCAGAGATTTATGGTAGTAGGCGTTTTGGTGTCAAAAAGCTCTAGAAAGGCCCAAAATGGCATCCAATGTGCATGCACACACTTGGGAAGTCATAAAGTCATACAGCACAGAAACAGACCCTTCAGTCCAACTGGTCCATACAGAGCATTATCCCAAGCTAAACTAGTCCCACCTGCCTCCTCCTGGTCCATATCTTTCCTATTCAAGTATTATCTGAGTTTTTAAAAAACTTTGTAACCGCGCCCGCGTCCACCACTTCCTCGGGAAGTTCATTCCACACACATACCAACCTTTGTGTAACAATTTGCCCCTCTTGCCTTTTTAAAATCCCTCTCCTCTCTCCCTAAAAATATGCCCCCTAATCTTGAAATCCCCATCCCAAGGAAAAGTCACCTTCCATTAACCCTATCTATACCCCTCATGATTTTCTAAAACTCTATAAG
Source organism: Chiloscyllium plagiosum (assembly GCF_004010195.1). Lineage (NCBI taxonomy): Eukaryota > Metazoa > Chordata > Chondrichthyes > Orectolobiformes > Hemiscylliidae > Chiloscyllium > Chiloscyllium plagiosum. The sequence goes on from NC_057714.1 coordinate 34,154,564, forward strand.
ATCACCTCTCAACCTCCTATGCTCCTGTGAAAAAAATGTCCCAGCCTATTCAGCCTTTATAACTCAAACCTTCCATACCTGGCAACATTCTGGTAAATCTCTTCTGAATCTTCTCTAGCTTAATAATATCCTTCCTATAACAGGGCAACCAGAACCACTTCTGGTACAAATGATGTCCAATAACATATTGGTAGAAAGCAGGTCATGGCACTAGGTAAATCATGATATCAGGTGATTGGCTTGCACATGCGTTCAATGGCGGAGTTTAAATGGATTATTAGCTCAAACAAGTTAGTTGCTAATTATTGCGCTGGTTGTTGTAGTATTTTCCAGAGCTCTGTAAAGTTGTTAATATCTACACAGAATGGTTTGGCAGGTATTGCACAACTTTGTCCTGATGTCAAGGATTCTGCATAAACCAATTACCTATAGACATGGGTATTCCACTTGGAATGCAGCATGACTCAGAAAACAAGAAGAGATCACACCGAGTGGGAAAGCTGTTGGAAGACTGAGGAAGGGTTTGGGATGAAAGGCTCTCAGTAGGAGGCCATATCCCATAATATTGAGGGAATGATTTTGCTATCTAAAACTCAGAGAGGAACAGTGTGTGTGCACTGAAGTAAATGGATGCACATTGATAGCAATAACTTCAATATGGGTAAAGGTCACATTACCACTAGTTGTGAAGGTAACAGTGACCATGAACATTTCAGCATAAGGCACCTTCTAGGCTGAAACTGAAAATATTTGCAACTGCCCACAAATGTGGAAAAGAGGTCACTAAGGCTCTTTATTCAGAGTGCTGATTATATTTCATTGTCACTTGGCAGAGACAAGTACAAAGAGCATGTTGTAGTTTCAGTAGAATTGTAGATACTCACATGATGCAGGGTACTATTGACTGCATGTTCCATCATTTTGCAGATGCTGCATGTCAATTCTGAGAGGTGAAACAACTTAGTGGCTAGCACTGCTGCCTCATAGCACCAGGGACCAGGGTTTGATTGCACCCTTGGGTGACTGTCTGCGTGGAATTTGAACATTCTCCCTGTTTCTGCGTGGGTTTCCACCGGGTGCTCCGGTTTCCTCCCACAGTCCGAAGATGGACAGGTTAGGTGGATTGGTCATGCTAAATTACCCATAGGGATGTGTAGATTGGTGGATTAGCCAGGAATACAGTAGGCAGATGGGATGCTCTTCGGAGTGTCACTGGGGACTCGATGGGCTGAATGGCCTGCTTCCTCACTGTACAATCCTATTTCTCCATTTCGCAAACCCATCTGTTCATCTGGACACAAAGCAAAAATAAAAGCAAACACAATGTAAACATTTCAAGCCAAATTTATGAATGACAGCATTCCACATTCCACATAAAGCCAACTCATCATTTTCCTAATTTCCTTAGTACCACTTCACTGTACCAGCATTGCCTGTACCAGTGCTCCTATGCGCTGCTAACCCAAGGGCTGCAGCCTGATTAGTGCAATGCTGTTACCTTTTACTGGGGGAGGCTGCAGATGGTTTTGCAGAAAGCTCTTAAGCAGTTCTCAGCCTCGAAGGCCCAGTGTCAGAATGCACAAATTTGTCATGGCAACAGTGGTCTCACTAGTTGACAAGCAATACAGAGAGCACTGGCAGACTGATAACGGTAGGAAAACAAAAATGATCATCCTGAGAGAATATAGCAAGTTCATGCACTATGAAATCATTGCCACTCCCCTGGGATGGTGCCTCAGTAATCCATTCGAGGACAGATTGCTGCACCACATGACTTCAGATGGAGCATGCACTAAATTACTCCAATATTGATTGCTCTCTGCTTATGTTTGAGTTCTCCAATTTCAAATAACCCTTCTTCCCATCCCCTGACTCCCTTCCCAGCCACTCCCCTCCCTTCCACTGTTCCCTGCCACCAACCAGATTCACTCCTCCCATCGACCAACCAGGTCATACCCTCTACCTGTCTTCACCTCTCCCCACTTCACCACCCTGCCCCCACCACCCCCTTTACTTGCAGCTCCCCCTACACCCACCCCCAGTCCTGAAGAACGTTTCACTCAAAACATTGACTTCTCCACATCTTGATGCTGCCTAGTTTGCTGTTTTCTTCCAGCCTCCTGCCTGTCTACTTTGGATTCCAGCGTTTGCAGTTCTTGTTTTATCTCTAACTATGTTTCTAAAAAAACAGACACATTGGTCAACTGATGCTGCTTTGTGGTTAGGTACACAAGTGTGTTTTGTGGATTTAGTACCGCTTCCATGCTGAGAAGGCAGGGCTCTAGGCTCCGTGCAAACCACTGCATCCCAAGTTGGTGCTATATGCCTTTAGGCTCCTTGGTAGTGACATCAGGCTGTCCAAAAGCCAGCCAATGCACCAAACATTTCATCCTGCATACCAACCAGCTTTCTCCTGTAGTCCACTACATCCAAGTACTTTATAAGAGTCCTAGGCAGCAGACCCTGTCTGTGACTTCACCCTGTACCAAGGTGATGCCTGTGCCATTGTCCCCTGTCATGGCTTCCTGTGATCTGTGTTTGACATTCCACCAGGTTATAGTATTGCCTCTCTTGTGATCCTCTAAATTACCCAATAAATTACAATTGCATCGAGTGACAGAGCTGAGTGTACTATAGGGGCAGTTTTTGGATATCTGAAGGAAGAAAAACACAATGATGTCATGGAGTCATAGAGCCGTAGAGATGGACAGCATGGAAACAGACCCTTCGGTCCAACCCGTCCATGCCGACCAGATATCCCAACCCAATCTAGTCCCACCTGCCAGCACCCGGCCCTTATTCCTCCAAACCCATCCATTGTGGGCGACACGGTGGCACAGTGGTTAGCACTGCTGCCTCACAGCGCCAGAGACCCGGGTTCAATTTCTGCCTCAGGCGACTGACTGTGTGGAGTTTGCACGTTCTCCCTGTGTCTGCGTGGGTTTCCTCCGGGTGCTCCGGTTTCCTCCCACAGTCCAAAGATGTGCAGGTCAGGTGAATTGGCCGTGCTAAATTGCCCGTAGTGTTAGGTGAGTGGTAAATGTAGGGGCATGGGTGGGTTGCGCTTCGGCGGGTCGGTGTGGACTTGTTGGGCCGAAGGGCCTGTTTCCACGCTGTAATGTAATGTAATCTAGTCTAATCTATTCATATACCCATCCAAATGCCTCTTAAATGTTGCAATTGTACCAGCCTCCACCACATCCTCTGGCAGCTCATTCCATACACGTACCAACCTCTGCATGAAAAGGTTGCCCCTTAGGGCTCTTTTATATCTTCTCCCTCTCACCCTAAACCTATGCCCTCTAGTTCTGGACTCCCTGACCCCAGGGAAAAGACTTTGTCAATTTATCCTATCCATGCCCCTCATAATTTTATAAACCTCTATAAGGTCACCCCTCAGCCTCCGACGCTCCAGGGAAAACAGCC
>NC_057714.1:34159966-34331146 GCF_004010195.1 Chiloscyllium plagiosum
CCTGCGAACATCTGCCTCCAATCAGCTTTCGAAAGTTCTTGCCTAATACTGTCAAAATTGGCCTTTCTCCAATTTAGAACTTCAACTTTTAGATCTGGTCTATCCTTTTACATCATGATTTTAAAACAAATAGAATTATGGTCGCTGGCCCCAAAGTGCTCCCCCACTGACACCTCAGTCACCTGCCCTGCCTTATTTCCCAAGAATAGGTCAAATTTTGTACCTTCTCTAGTAGGTACATCCACATACTGAATCAGAAAATTGTCTTGTACACACTTAAGAAATTCCTCTCCATCTAAACCTTTAACACTATGGCAGTCCCAGTCGATGTTTAGAAAGTTAAAATCCGTAATTGTCATTTTATAATATCTTCAGGGGGGATTGTGAAATGAGAATAAAATGGGTGTGAGAAGAAGAGTAAAAACATATGGGTATTGTCAACGTACATGGGTTGTACCAACTCTGGTCATGGCCTCAGTCATTGTTGCTCAGTGATTGTAAGCACTGTCTCTTAACGGGAATAAGGATATGCAGCTGTCCCATGCCAGTTTACCCCTGCCAATTCCAGTCTTCTGCTACTTTATCCCAAGAGAGGGCAACATTGAGTGCTGTGCAGTTTTGAGGTATGGCATTTATGGTTGAAAATCATGCATTCCATGAGGTGTGGATCAGAAACCAGACGGAGAGTCTTGCAGCAGTGTAAAGTGTGTGTGTGTGGTATCTCTCAGAATGTTAATTGAGAATCCTGATGGATGTTATGTTTGTGATGGACAGGGTTCTGATACATTGAAGAGTTGTTGAAGCTAGTGAGATGGTTGGTAGGAAATACATTCACTGACCTTGGATAATCATGTGGTCATTGAACTCAATATAGCACAGGATCCAGGTTCTCGGAGTTTCACTCCTGGCATAGAACCACCACCAAACCCCTTCTCCAGCCTCCATGCCTATCTGTTCCTGCTGCCTTTTGACTGTCAGGATGGTCTGCTTTCCACTTTGGGAGAAACAAGATATTTCTCATCTCCTTCCTTACATTCGCTAAGTACCCTGCTGTAGCTCCTGTAAACCTCAGAGCATGCTGTCAGCCATGGTATACCATTCTTCTGTCTTCTTCCACATCACAGTGACTTGCAAGAAGATTTGCACCACCTGCACATCACCTTCCACCTTCCTTTATGACATCCAGGTTGCCTTGTGCCAGCCTCTCATGAAATAAAGTTTTATGGTGAAGAACGCAACAACTAAACGGCATAGTTAGATTTGACTGGAAATGATTGTAATTAGCAAGCAGCACAACGTCGACATGCAGTCTACATCAAGTTGAACCTCAAAACCAGTGCCTGTACTGGAAGCTGTCTAATTTAGCCTTGATAGAATTCATATCCTCGTTGATGTCCTGTTCAAACCTTTGAGCTCCTCAGGAATTTGTACTCAGCCTCATTAATTTAATCAGTCGATCCCAAGGAGTAAACGTTTTGATACCCAAGAAGTCAAAACTGTCAGTAAGTCTTCAGAGCTCTGAAGACCCATGCGCTTTCAAGCCCATTGTGGAAGTATAATGAGGTGCTGATACAACAGGCCGAATCCTATATGAATTGGAATAGAATTTGATCTGGCGAAGTGGGGATGGGGCCATTTGAATGGGAGAGAGGCAGAGATCACTAGAAGGGGGTGAAAATTTGACTGGCCTGTTGAATCCAGAGAGAAGTTAGGCACCTGAGGAGGAGACAGAAACAAAGGTTTTGTGGTTGATAAGAGAGGCCTGGAAAGAGTTCACCAGATTCCTTGGTAAGAGAGTCAGGGTTAGGGGTTACTAAGGTTTCCTCCCACACCCCACGTTCAGGTGGATTGGCCATGCTAATGAAGAATTTCTCCGTAATATCCAGGGATATGCAGTTTAGGTGGGTTAACCATGGTAAAAAAATCCATGCGGGGTTATAGGGATAGGGTGGGGGCATGGTGGGTTTGGGCAATTAGGCTCTTTGGTGAGTCGATGCAGATTTGGTGGGCTAAATGGCCGCTTTCTGCACAGTAGGTATCCTATGATTCTACGTGATCAAAGTTGGATCAGAAACCAGACGGGGAGGTTGGTAGAGAGGTGCCCAGCTTTGAAGGTTCTTCAGGCAGGCATCTGGATCCGGTAGGCAGGTATAAAGTCACTTCGTCAAGTGTAAATCTTCCAAACCCTTGCCCTTGTTTGAGCTGGTTGCAGGTAATAGGGAGTGCAAAGGGACTTGAGAGCCCTAGTCCAGGATTCTCTGAAGGTTGTGTAGGTAGTTGGAACTTTTAGGTGGAGTTGGTAGTTAGGAGGGCAAATACAATGTTGGTATCTATTTTGAGAGGGCTAGAATATAAAAGCATGGATGTACTTCTGGAGCTTTACAAAGCTCTGGTCAAACAACATTTGGAATATTGTGAGTAATTTTGGGGCCCATCCTCAGGAAGGATTTACTGGCCCTGGACCGGGTCCAGAGGAGGTTCCTGATAATCACGCCAGGAATGTAAAGCTTAACATATGAGGACAGTTTGAGGACTTTGGGTCGATATTCAATGGAGTTTAGAAGGATGAGGGGGAACCCAATTGAAACTTACAGAATACTCAACGGTCTGGACAGAGTGGACATTGGGAAGATGTTACCATTGGAAGGAGAGACTAAGAGCCGAGGGTACAGTCATAGAGTAAAGAGAAGACCTTTCAGAATGGAGATAAGGAGAAACCTCTACAGCCAGAGAGTGGTGAATCTATGGAATTCATTGCCACAGATAGCCGTGGAAACCCAGTCATTGAGTGTATTTTTGGCAGAAATAGAGAGTTTCTTGATTGTTACAGTGATCAAAGGTTATCGTGAGAAGATGGAGGAATGGGATTGAGAAACTTTTCAGCCAGGATTAAATTGCGGTTCAGACCCGATGACCCGAATGGCCTAATTTCTGCTCCTATGTCTTATGGTTTTATGGTGATGGATTTTTGAAGTCTGAAACAATCTTAGGTAATGCACGCTTTGCAATGAGATTGGTTCAGAAAGGTTTTTCACCATTATAGCTCCATCTTTTGTTAAAGATCTGAGAGGAGAGGTAATGAAGCAATCAATCTTTCACATTTAGTTAGTGAATTTCCAACTCCTAATCGATGCTGCTGCCGTTGTCAAGACAGCTCCAAGTCTACCTCCGGTAGCAACAAGCATTCAAACTTTTCATGGATTTCCCAGGCTATCAGTCTTCCGAACTCCCTGACTGATTTAGTTTACACATTAGTGTTTCAGGGCATCAGTGTACTTTTGCCATCCTAAAAGTAGTGCCATAACAGAAGACTATTGGTGTGGGCGGTAATTTCAGTACAGATTTCCAAGCAGGCCTGGAATTCCTTCCGTTGATGTGCATGAATTCCTTTTAAATGCTTAAAACAGATTGTCACATATGAGGTCTTGTGTTAGATGTTATCCTGTAAAGGGATTGGCTTCCCCTTCCATTTAAGTATGTGAGGAAAGTGATGCATGTAAGCCGTTCTCCCTCCATCCATCCCAGAGCCCAAACCTAGTTAAGACAATCATTTGATATTATAGATAGTAGTCTTCAAATATTGGCACAGAGGAAAGCACATTTTGTTTTCTAATCTCTTGATTTATTTGTGGGCTTGTTTCTGTTTCTGTAGTGCCTACGATCAGAAGCCACCCGCAGGATTGAAACCCTCTAACCCGCCAACCCCATCCAGCACACCAGTCTCCCCCTTGCACCATGGGTCACCTAATCCTGCAGCAACTCCCAAACCGGACCGAAGTTTTCCAGCTCATCTGCCTACCACCCAGCCCATTCCAGAGAATGCCTATCCAATGGATCCTAGGTCAGCAAGTACACTTAGTTATTTCCTTTATTGATTCAGATATAATAAGTGTTTGCTGAATTCATCCATTAGTATCTTCTAAATCAAGCTGGAGACAAGGAAGTCCTGAGTGTACAGTCAGGAGGAATTCCATGTTAATTGCTTTCTTGTGGGAGCATTGTCACATGTTAGTGTGGGATGGCTGCTGTCTGCATTTAAAGCTGCTGACAGCCAAAGATAGATGCATCTAAAACTGCACTGGGTTTATATAGAAATATCGGCAGTGAGATTGCTTTCAGCATAGTAGTATGAATTGGTAACAGTGGCCTGCTTAACACCTTGAGGATTTTTTTTCACTAACTTCAGTGGAAAGGAGAAGCAAATGGGGTCACTTCTGCCTGTTCAAAGTCATGGCCTCAGGCCAGTTCCACCCTCAGGTTTTTCAGATCATTGGTAAGTTCACTGCATAGTATTCATCATTCAAATATATGGCATTCTTGGAAATTGTTATGTTAGATTTTACTTGTTTTCTCAACTACAAGTGAATGATAAATATGTGGGAATGTTTGCAAAGTGGGAGTTCAAGGAATTCAGATGAAGCCAAAAAACTGCAAGGCAAATCTGGAGCTGTTTGTACTTCATATCAATCCCTAAGAATCTATTACAACCTTGAATGATTCCACACGACTATCACTTTTTACATGTGTTATAAGAATATCGTTTTTGGGCTCCCAGTAAGTGTTTCTGGGGTGAAAGGCTGTGTGCTGAGAGTGCAAGTCATGAAATCAACTCTGTCACAGCTTCAGTCTGCTTTGAGACATTGTTCATCCTAGCAGAAGCTCTCAATATCAACACTGTCAAAGTATGCTGTTGTGTTGTTGATGTGTGATGACATTAATGCTGAACAATGAATGCCAGTAATGTAATTACCTTGAGTTTATTATGCTGTAACTTGCTGTTTATAAATCAAGAAACAAACAAAATTTGGAGCGAGGAAAGGTTATTTGCCCATTAAATCTAATGTAATTATTCACTGATGTGCATTTCCTCCTCACCCCACCAGTGTGCTTTACTTTAAGGAGCACTTTGTTTTCTCCTACATTGTTGTAAAATGAAGCAATGTTAATGCAATCTCTGTAGCCTTCAATTGTCTTTCTCCATGCCTAAATATTTTTTCCATCATCTGCAGTTACTTCAGAGTTCAATAAAATGACTATAGGTCATGTGAGCTTCCAGTATACCCCCTTTGGGAATCTATCCAGTAACAAATCTATTGCTAACAAGTTTGTTGCATCATACATTTGGATATTATTCCCTGAGAAATTAATTTGTCTATTTAAAAAAAAATTCTCTGGGGGTTCTGCACAATATATACAGAATGAATGTTATGCGGAAACCTAGTGCCCTCCTGGTTTTGTAGATATTCACTTAAAGATGTACATGTATAAAATACCAATGGTTCGTCATTATTGTCAAAAATATGCGCCCCCCCCCTCTCCAGTTATAAAACTCAGTTAATTCTTTGCTTCTATGGTTGTGTCTCAAACTAAGCTTCTGATTTTCAGTTAAATCCTTTGCCATTGAATGTAATTGGATCTTTCCTGTGGTGTTCAGTTTTTACAATCCATATCAGTGTCGGACAATTAGTAAGGACAATAATGAAGCATACTTCAATTTTCACCAAACTTTCCTACTCTGTATCACTTTCAGATTCCGGCGTCAGCTCTCGGAGCCGTGCCATTCGTTCCCACCTCCACATGGGCTGCCCAGGGAAGGTCGTCCGATGTACCAGAGGCAGTTGTCTGAGCCCAACATCCCTTTTCCCCCTCAGGGCTTCAAACAGGAATATCATGATCCAGTCTATGAACATGCCACCATGATTAGTGGGCCCACAAACCAGAGTTTTCCACAGCCGATGATGATTAAGCAAGAGCCACGGGATTACACATATGATTCAGGTTAGTGGTCTTTGGAGTACCAATGTACAAAATAAGATCCAAGGTAATAGCATCAATGAAACAAATCATCTTCAGCTGCAGCTTATTGAATTACTGGTCATTCACAGGCCCTGTGGAGCCTCAACTGGAGTGCATTATCTGATGTGCTTGCACTTGTAAAGTGCTATGGGTTCACATTGCTAGTGTTCCCTTTGTGGAAGTGGCCGGTGACATTGTGGTTATTAAGGATAAACCCATTCATCTCTATGAGCGGTTGCTTTATCACAGTTGTGTAGTGGCCATGCAGGAAGGCCTTGCTTTTCTCTATTTTCTCCCAATTCTTTATCTTTAAGTGTAGTTCTTCCTTAACTCCTTAAAGTAATCTAATCATAACCCTAAAGTAAACTAAGATTTTTTAAAAACGTTTGCTCTATACAACCAGTGTCTTTTGACTTTAATGCTTAGTTTTAGCGTGAGCTTAAATGTATCTATATATGCATGAATGCATCTATCCATCCTTTGAACTGCCTATCATATATTAGAACTCTTGCACATGATGCACATCATCATATTGTTCTGACATCACTTCTGTATAACACTTCCTTCTTCATATTTATTAGTTAAAGAAAGCTAGTTGTCGGGAAATTAATTTAGTCCCCCGAAACGAAAAATCACAGTTGTGTGGTTTTGCTGACTCATAATACTGCTTTAAAGAAAAATCAAAAAGGAACCACAGATTTATAGCACCCTTCACAACAATGATACCCCTAAGTGCTTCATAGCTAATGAGCAACTTATTTGAAGTTCAGTTGCTCATATAACTTGGGGAAAATAAAGTAGTAATTTGTAGCAACATCAAGGCCCTATAAACTGCTGTGAGATGTAACAAAATTTTTTTTCTGAGGTTGTTGCTTGGTTAAATGTTACCGCTACATCTGAGGAACATCTCTATTGTTCTTCAAATACATAGGGATCTTTTACGTCTTCCTAAAGGGAATTGTGGACTTTAGTAAATTTGCCATCCAAAAGATTATGCTTTCTCAGTACCGTGCTGAATGAGGTGTTTGACTGAATTATTTGTACAACCTGTGGATTGGGGCTTGAGTCCGTTCCCTCTGATTCAGAGAAGAGAGAGCCACCATTGAGCTGTTACTCATTCATTTAGATTTTAGGTCATTACTGTGTGGTTTTCTCAATTTACAAATATTTTGTCCCTGTTGTGTTGCTGATATATGTTATTGCTGCAAAAATTGGAACAAAGCCTTAATTATCTGCACCTTTTATATTCCAGTGTAGTATTTGCTCAGAGAACATAGAATTGTTACATTAAACAATGTTTTGAAATTCTGTTTAAATTAATATTTATAAGGGCCAGTTTTAAAAATATGCATTTCCATCGACATAGTCTTATTAGATGCATAATTTAAGACAAATCTCTTTTACTGCACAATTTGATTGGTCCTTGTGATCATTACATTTTTGTCATTGATCCTGAAAGTATCTTTCCATGAGTTGTTATTCCCTACTAATGTCTTTTCATTGGTCACAGCTAATGCAGTGCCTATTATGTTACAGCTCTGCTTCCATGATGCTTCCAGTATCCACTCCTGTCCTAATTGCTTGCTCAGTCTCCTTGTTCTCAGACTGAATGCATTCATTACAGTTCTCTGTGCTACATCTTGACTTAGGGTCGCAGGTTGTGTCTCAATTCCAAACACATTTGCCCTGTCAGGACACAACAAAACCACTTAATGCTTTCCTCATTAAGCTGAACCTCAATTCCTACAGACTTTTTAAAAACACAACATACCCATTGAAGCCAACAATAATCTGGCATCTAGCCTCATTATTATCCCAGCTTTCTCCATCCCTATGCCAAGTAGACCCTTGGGTGATCCAACCTGGCAAGCCAAATGCCCATGCCATACTCTGAATATTCTGATCAAGATATCAATACAGGTATATGAAGAACAAACATCCTGCCATAGAACAACTCAGTCTTGGTTAAAACCTCGATTAACTTGGGTGCAACACAGCAAATTACACTGAATTTTAATATAAAATGCTACCAAATGTATTTGTTGTGCAGGTATACTGTTCTCTGTATTAGCATAAAAATAAAACAAATCATCAAATTTTGAAATGAACAATTGTTCAGGGATATTGTAACTATATACATTCAGGAAGAAAAGCTAGATGAAATAGGCATGCATTTGCGATATTTGAATGTATTTGTGGCAAATGTTTTAAAATGAATGGACTTCAAAGACAAACAAATTTGACATTAATTTCAGTGTTAGCCTGTATTGTAGTACCTCAGTTTTTCCAGAAATGTATTGTTGCAGTGATGAGAGTGCTTTGAATTTCTATTTGTACATTAGATAATGTGTTCATGTGAAGTAGACCCTCAGAATTAATGTACACAAGTTTATTTTTTTGTTGCACTGTCAGATTAAGTGATCAAAAGTCACAGAATTTCAGCAGCAGTCAACAGCATTCTGAGTTCAACACATGTCAACAGTATAATCCGGATTTATACTCCCATTACAGTGTTACGAGGTCAAATGGACTCTGGCTGTCTTTCTAAACCAGTAATTGAAGGCTGAAGCCACATTAGCCCGATCATGTCAACTTTACTCAAGAGTGATTGATTCAATCTATCTCCCCGGGGCCTCTGCACATAAGCTGAACGCAGGCATGAATGGAGCTAGACAGCATTGAGTTTCATTCATAAAAATGGAGTGAAGGGAAAGACTAGAATTCCCAGTTAGACTGGCTAGGGTGTACAATTCTAGCAGCTGCTTCCTTTGCCAGATTACTTGATACAACCATCACTGCATGCCCAGAGTAAACTGATATCACTCTTCTGCGTTTGTGCACAATTAATGTGTAGCGATCGAGGATGTCCCATTCACATTGTTCAGAGATAACAGGAGCTGACTGGTCTGCATTCCATTCAAATATTTCTTCCATTGTGAGTACCTTTCAAGTTTCTGATGCAAGCCACATAAAGGGAACAAGAGCAGCCCCACATGGTAATACAAGGAATTCATTTACAAGGTCACAAAGAAGTATATAGCAACCTCTTTTTGTAGCAACCAAATTTCTGACATTTGCTTTTGCTTCTCTTTCCATACCAAATTGGCCAGTGCACATTTTTTTTTTCTTAATCCAGATAAATTGTCACATGTGGGCCAAAAAATAACAAAAAAATGAAAATGTTTCCTCTTTTCCTCTTGATTTGCATGTAGTTGCAAAATGATTGCATGCCAATCCATATCAGTTAATTATTCAGGCAGTTTAAATCTGACAAATATTGTCAGGGAACAACCTTGTAAAATAATTACCTCCTTGCAAAGAGATGTTAAAATGATTTAGGTAGGAGGTCTTAAAAGGCATGGCGAACAATTTGGATTTACCGTAGCAAAGGTTGTTCTACATAATGTTAGGATTTTGCTTCTTACATCCCAGTGATCAGTTACAGTTCCATTTATAGAAAGAGATCAATTCAGGTTGCTAACTGAATGGGAATGGGAAGAGACTTGACTGAATATGGATATCGTGGGAGTAGTGAACATGAGGTTTAAGATCTAACTAAAAAGGGAAACAGTAAAGATAATACGACAGTCAGCGTTACATTTCATAGATATCAAAAGGAAAGGAGACAGTTTGATATAGGATCAAGGTGATTAGGATGGTTTGTGCATGTGGATGGTAAGTGCTGATATTAGTTGGATGAATGGCCTGCTTTGCTACCCAAACTTGTGTATGTTTCTGTGAAAATGAAATGGAACTAGAAGAAAAAAAAACAAAATTGTGAATATTAGGTGTGAATTCAACTTTCAGAGATATTCATTTTGTCTGAATTGCAGTCAGAATGTTTCAAACGCCAAATGCAATTCAAGCAAAGATCAGAGAAAACTGCCGCAGTCACATTAGAAAAACCTATTCAGTTTGACCACCAACACGGCTAAAGTGGTTCTAGATCATATCATCATGTAAGGTTACATCTAACATTCATATTTAGAAAGGATTTTAATTCAGTGGAACTCACACTCAGTTTGAAAATGTCTTGCCATTGTCAGGATCAGGCCTGAGGTTTAAAACTGTTCGACATTCTGATATCTAATGGAGATATTAAAGAGAGATAATGGAGATATTAAAGCTTATGAACAGATTTTGTAAGCAAATGGAAATTGCTTAGATGTAAAAGGATAAAGCACTGGTGAACAACACCAACTAGATTCTTCCTCCTTATCCGAACAGTGAATTAGACCTGTTTTAAAATTTACGTTCCAAAATGAACTTGTGAATCTATGATGGAGTATTTTTCAGGTAATTTGAGGTGCAGTTGCTAGAATAAAAACAAGACAATTAGTCATTCCTTCCCATTTGTGTTACAACAGGTTGAACTCCACTGATGGTATACCACAGATGATGGAATCCTGTTATTTAACTGTGGAAGTCACTAGTCCAGAGTGTGGTGCAGGCAGGGACATTGAGTAAATTTAAGGTGGGGGAGGTAGACAGATTTTTAATTAATAATGTGGTTGAAGGGTTATGGGGAGGATGGGGTTGATGCCAAAATGGGATCAGCCATGATTGTTTCAAATGGCAGAGCAGGGTCAAGAGGCTGAATTGCGTACTCATGCTCCTAGTCGAGAGTGTGTTGCTGGAAAACCACAGCAAGTCAGGCAGCATCCAAGGAACAGACGAATCAACATTTTGAGCAAAAGCCCTTCATCAAATGTTGATTCTCCTGCTCCTGGGATGCAGCCTGACCTGCTATGCTTTTCCAGCAACACACTCTCGACTCTGATCTCCAGCATCTGCAGTCCTCACTTTCTCCCACTCCTGCCCCTAATTCTTATGGTCTTATGTGATGGCTTTGATCTTCAGAGACTGATTTCCTTTCCTTGATCATGAGATATTAGAGTATTTACACACTCTCCATAATAAAATTGTACTGCTGCACAGGGAAAGCTTTGAAAGCTAAATGTTCTCTTTCTTTATTATTAAGTGAAAACAAAAGATACTTGCTAGCTAAAGGAAATGTGAGGGCTTTTGCAAATGCTCTGAATCAGTGAGCTCATCTACAGATTGTTGAATTGAAGTTAAGCCACTTTATCTAAGGGAAAATTGATATGTAGTGGAGAACTTTTGGCTTGCTGATGGTAAAAACAATGGAGAGAATAGATTTCATCGAGAATGGAAATTGTGTGGGTTGTGAACTGAGTGACTGATTTAATATGGCTAGTTTGCCAGCCCTGCTAATGTTGAAAGTAATTCCTGTCGTCATGCAAACTTAAAACCACAGAAGCAATTATACATAGAGTTATACAGCACCAAAGCAGACTCTTCAGTCCAGCTCGTCCATGCTAATCAAGTTTCCCAAAGTAAATGAGTCCCATTTGCCTGCATTTGGCATATACCCCTCTAAACCTTTCCCTATTCATGTAACTATCCAAATGTCTTTTAAATGTAACTGTACTTGCATTGTTTCAAGTACTGTTCCACACCTGATTTGCTGACACTGGCTCCTTGTCATCCTGGATAAAGAACAATATTCACGCTCCAGTCAGGAACGTCTTTATCCCCCTATCATGACAGCCTTGACAGGGCATCTACATTGCTGTGCTACCCGCCTATCAGTATTTAATCTCATGAATACCCTGACAGAGCCAGTGCCCCAGGTGTACAACTGCAGAGTTGGGCACTAACTCTGTCAACCTACTCATGAATTCCTTTAAAAGTCTTGGGTAGATCATTTGATTGTAGAACGGGCAAAACCATTATATATTTATAGCTTGTTCCACCACTCCCTGCACAACTCATCTGGGTGTTTTGTTGGTAGACGTGACCAGTGCACTTTGAAACTGAAATGATGGTTCTGGCTCACATTTCTGGTCCCGTTGTGTGAATTCTTTTAAGACTGGTTCTAACCAGTCGCTAGATTTTGAGGTTGTGGACCCCCTTATCATTCAAATGATGTAACACAAATCCCCATCTCCAATTGTGATCAGTTGCTTCAGAGACAATCAGGGTTTAGCCATGATGGTTGCCTTCACTAAGGCTTAGAAATCTGACTGGGCACATGTTACTTTGCCAAGGGAACACACACAACAACTTTATGAATAATTTTTTTTTGGGAACTTCCAAAGAGGCAGAGGGTTTTTGTTCAAGGTAATCAAGCTACTTAAGATCATTGTGGCTTGCCTTTTAAACATTTGGAGCCTTTGTCTAATCCTCAGAAGCCTCTCACAGATCTCTGCGGGTGAGTATTCCACTTGAGCCCTACCATGTGCCTGCGTGTTAAACTGCCAGGAAATCAGGGCTACTGCATTGAGCTGTGATGAGTCTGGACAGGAGATTCTTCCATGGCTGCTGTTCCCCTCCCCTACCCCTTCAAACTTTTGGAGTGTCTTACAAGTGAACAAACAAGGCACAGAATCCCAGGGAAGTTGAGATGCAACATATTTTTAATTCCTGATGAAACTGCAGGTCAATTTATGTCTTCGTCCTGAGACTGGAATTTCATATTCTGACTGTTTAGGATTCCTGAAGAAGGGCTTATGCCCGAAACATCGATTCCCCTGCTCCTTGGATGCTGCCTCGCCTGCTGCGCTTTTCCAGCAATGTATTTTTCAGCTCTGATCTCCAGCATCTGCAGTCCTCACTTTCTCCCTGTTTGGGAGATTATCCATTTTCCCACATATAATATTGCACATTTCTCTGCACTGAACTCAGTCTGCCACTATTCTTTCTCTGCGTAGGCGGTTTGTGTCATTCTGCTATCTCTTGCATTCTTCTTCACATCTTTAATTCAATGTCATTAGTGAATTTTAATAGCAGTATTTTTGTTACAATGGTCAAGTCAATTAAATAAATTAAAATGAGGGACCAGCATAGACCTTTGGAGAATGCCTTTCCCCTCATTTTATGTTTAATTACTGTTTTCCATCCCTCTATTTATACAGCAGCAGTGGCTTTAATGCCACTCACCTTAATTTTGAAACGGTATCTTGAATGGCATTTATTTAAATGGATTTTAACATTCTTCACATTCTCTTTATTCATACTTGATTGTCTCAAAATAATCCACCCAGTGAGTTATTTGACCTGCCCTTTTAGCATCATGCTGGCTGTCCCTGATTAATTCATGCAAGTCTAAGTGCTCAATCATTTATCTTGAAGAATATGAACTCGAAAGGGGTAATCTAACAAAAACATAATCCCCATGGAGAACCTGTTGCACTGGGACTGCATGTAGAAAACATAGCCATACTTCTTCACATTGTATTATCATTCAAAGTGATCTAGGCAAAGGCTCTGCATTGAGTTTGCAGGTTCCTCAAATGACCCCTTTTAATTTTACCCACGACTAACAGAAGGTCAACTGGCCTATACACTCCACAGTCATCTACTTCCTCTTTCCTAACCAACTAAGGAAGATAAAATAAAGCTTCAGGAGGAGGGAAATGGGGATGACTTCAGCAGGAAGGCATACTTTTGATATGCCCATGGGGAAAATGTCAGGAGATGTGGGATGTAAAATCCATGTAAAATGTCAGACGGGTTGGGGTGAATAGATAGGTAATGGAAAGGTGACCTACTGGTCATTCGGAAAATCAAGGGTTATGGGATACAGCAGGAAAAAGGAGTTGAGGATTATCAGATTAGCCATGACCTCATTGAATGGTGAACTACACTTGATGAGTTGCATAACCTCCTTGTGCTCCTACTTCTTATAGACTTAAAGATTTCAATTTTCATGACCTTCTATTTAACAAACATACCAAATGTGACCTTAACATTACCAATGTCCAACTAATATTCTGAAGAAAAATAAGGCTTGATAATATGACCAAAAACCCAAAATGCATATTTACTTCACAGGACATGTTTCATAGAATTGTGGTCTTTTCACAAAACAGTCTAAACTCACTTGCAGCTCTCACTGAACTTGAGTATCATTTCTTCACTGAGTCAGTCATAGAGTCAGACAGAACAAAAACAGAGTCTTCAGTCCAACTCGTCAGTACTGACCAGGTATCCCAAACCAAACTAGTCCCATTTGCCTGTGTTTTGACAATAACCCTCTAATCCTTTCCTATCCATATATGTGTCCAAATGTCTTTTAAATAAAAGCAATTGTACCAGCTTCCACCAGTTCCAATGACAGCTCATTCTGTACACGCATCACCCTCCTCATGAAAAAGTTGTCTCTTAGGTCTTTCCTCTCTCACTTTAAACCTATACCCTCTGGTTTTGGACTTCCCTACCTTGGTATTCAAGTGTGATGTATGTTATGTGGGTAAAGTGAGGCTTACCTTCTTCTGTCCCCAGAATAACCATCACCCAGCTTGTTGCCTAGCAGAGGTAGCAGGAAGCCATATGTCCCTGTCGTTATGCCATTGTGAATTTGGATAGATAATCTAAAACATTGTCATCTTCTTTCCTGCCTTCATTCCCTCAAACCTCACATTCACAACACTCAGTTTCACTTCTCAGAGATGCTAAGGATAGTGGGCATTTTCCATTATTTCTTGTAGATAGTCAGAATCCACAATTCTTTGCTTTTGTATTTATGGGCTAACTTTCGAAATCACTTTCACTGATGTATTGAAGGCGGAGGGTCTGCATAAAATAAAACAGCTGATGAGCTCACCACCCTCCTGCGTACCCTCCAACATGACTCCCATATGCCAAGGGACCTAATAAGGTCCAAGGCAGCTTGCATGTATGCCCTTAAGTCCGTTAAGTAGATAATCTGTTGGTCTGCAAGGATGGTGAGGGCATAGCAAAGTGGAGTGCAGACAACCCATCCTGCTGTAAAATCCACCCAGAATTCGTCAACACACATAGCTTGTGAGGGAGCCTGTTGTCAAAGTTAATGTGGAATGTATTGGAGAATTGATGTGAATATGGCACTGCATTCATAGAGACAAATTGGAAGAGATACAGCCAGTGTCTAAAATGAGAACCCAGTGTAGCATGCTGTTACTTATGCCTTAAGTGTTTAAAGTTGACAGTTTAAAAATTGAACTGATGGGAAGAGTCAAATACAATGCAAAGTATGGAGACTTAATTTACTTTAGGAACCTTTTGTGCATCTCATTAATTTAATAAACGAACAGTGACACCTCAACCTCCAGAATAACATTTGCCCTCACACACCTCCTACCCTCTCACGTAGGTTGTATGAATAATATACAAACAGGTCCTATTTATTGTTTACTTATTCAAACAGTCTGCAAACAGATTATGGTAACCCTGTCACCTCAAAGATCTCCAGTCAAGGGAACCTGAACTCACGACACTCTTTCTTCATTGTCACTGCCTTATGTTCTTGAAACACATTATGTGGGTACCTTTCTCATTGGAGCTGCAGTAATTTATGAAGGTGGTACTCTACCATTTCATCAAGGAAAAGAATGGGTGTGCAATAAGTGCTTTCCTTATGCCTACATCCCAAATGTAAAATTTGGAAATAGAGGGAATATTAATTATTAAGTGTGGATTCTTGTTGGAAACAGTCAGAACAGTTCAAAATGTTAATCTTTGAAATAATGGTTGGCTTGCAATTTTCTTTTCATCAAGGCTAGATACACAGGCCAGAGTCCCACAAGGTCAGAAGGATTCTGAAGCCATTCACAAATGGTTGTTGGGCCTTGATGCCAGGTGCCTCGAGTTCATAGAATCCTCTGTGAGGGTCATGAAACATGAGCCATTCAGCCCATTGAGTCTGCACCAATCCTCCGAAGAGCATCCCACCCAAACCCAGCCCCCTACCCCACATTTCCCACACCTAACTCGCCTAGCCTGTGTATCCCTCAATTCTATACACAATTTAGGATGGTCAGTCCACCCAACGGGCAAATCTTTGGACTGTGGGAGGAAACTGGAGCACCTGGAGGAAACCCATGCAAGCACAAGGAGAATGCGTGTATTTTGCACAGACAGTCACCCAGGTGCTGTCCCCACAGAGGATTATGAGTCTTTGTCTGGTTTTGGGAACCTTTTGAAAAGGAACTCCAAAATGTCTTGTCCATGGCAACTCAATGGCAAGTCATGTTCCCAACTACTGTTTTGATTAGAGTGGTGTTGGAAAACCACAGCAGGTCAGGCAGCATTCGAGGAGCAGGAAAATCGAGGTTTTGGGCAAAAGCCCTTCATCACTACCTATTCCTGATGAAGGGCTTTTGGTTATGACAGGGCCAGGGGTCTGCGAGTGAATAAAGGATATGGAAGATGATGTCAAGGCCCTAAAATCATTGAACTCCACATTGATTCCTGAAGGTTGCCAGGTCCCCAAGTGGGAAATGAGATGCTGTTCCTCCAGCTTGTGCTGAGTGACACTGGAGCGATGCAACAGGCCTGAGACAAAGATGTTGATCTAGTTATTTTTACTGACCAGAAATTGGAGAATGCCACAATTTGGACACACCAACCTCTCTATCCAATTCTCTAATCTGCATTTCCATCTTGAACCCATATAAGGTCTTGATAAACTTATGTGTATGTGACATACTGGGGGCTGGATGTGGGACTTGCAAATTGCAGAACTTGCAACCATTACAACTTGCCTGCTTTGAATAAATTTAGTTTTTTTGTCAGTTCTGGAATATATAGGGTGTAGGTTTACTCGCTGAGCTGTAGATTTGATATCCAGACATTTCATTACCTGGCTAGGTAACATCATCAGTGGTGACCTCCAAGTGAAGCAAAGCTGTTGTCTCCTGCTTTGTATTTATATGTTTGTCCTTGATGGGGTTCCTGAGGTTTGTGGTGATGTCATTTCCTGTTCGTTTTCTGAGGGGTTGATAGATGGTATCTAGATCTATGTGTTTGTTTATGGTGTTGTGGTTGGAGTGCCAGGCCTCTAGGAATTCTCTGGCATGTCTTTGCTTAGCCTGTCCCAGGATAGATTGTTGTCCCAGTCGAATTGGTGGGTTTTTTTATCCGTGTGTAGGGCTACAAGGGAGAGAGGGTCGTGTCTTTTTGTGGCTAGCTGGTGTTCGTGTATCCTGGTGGCTAACTTTCTTCCTGTTTGTCCTATGTAGTGTTTGTGGCAGTCCTTGCTTAGAATTTTGTAGATGATGTTGGTTTTGTCCATGGGTTGTACTGGGTATTTTAGGTTTGTTAGTTTTTGTTTGAGAGTGTTGGTGGGTTTGTGTAGTCTGGCTGTCATTTCTGAAACTTCTTTGATGTATGGTAAGGTGGTTAGAGTTTCTGGCTGTGACGTCCAGGAATGTGAGTTTGTTGTCGGTTTCGTCCTCCTTGGTGAACTTTATGCCTGTGAGGGTGTTGTTGATGATGTTAAATGTCTCTTCTATCTTCCACACATCTAATAATGCTTTGAGGGGAAAGTAAACCCTCCATCTCTGCTTAAAAGGAAGATATTTTATTCTTCAATTGTCACCTGCTTTGAGTCTCTCGCACAAGTGGAAACATCCTCCTTGCTCCCACTGTATCAAATGCCCTTAAGATATGATGTTTTCTCAAAAAGATCAATTCTCATTCTTCCAGACCCAATGGGTACATGCCCAACCTGTTCAACCTCTCTTCAGACAATAAGCCCTTGATCGCAGGAATCCCTGTTGGCAGTTTGCAGAAAGTCAAATCCATCAGATGCCCTTGCTTTATCTGCCTTCACGTCCCAAGAGAAAAGTGGCAATAGCTTGAGTGTGGTTTTAAATTCTAGTTATTTCAGCATGCGAAAGGATTTCAGACAGTTGTAGATGCTCATCCTCCTGCACATAAATTAAGAATGTCAACGTTTGGGGAATTATCCATTGCTTGCTATTTAATTGTGTCCTTGATAAATGTCAAGATCTTTTAATCATTCACCATTATTTTTTGCTTACAATCTGGAATACTATTTCTGCCTTTATTCTGGAGTTTTTGTGAATCTCTGTCAAAGTCACAGCAAGAGACTGAGAATATGCCCTTGGAAAATCGACTCAAAAGTTTCCAGTTTTGCTACAAGCAACAGTGAAAGGACATATTCACCCGAAAATTATATTGTGCCATCCTATTATTTTGGATGCAGTTGTGAAAGATGAATGTGGAGAAAATAATTGTCACAAATATTTTCAGTTTTGAAACATAACAGGATCCTTTTTGCTCTAAATGGATGATTTCAGTCATAACAAACATATTATAGTCAGCCAAACCATAAATGCAGAAGTGGATTCTGGAATATTCTTCAAACCACTTCCACTCTGCTAATACAATTACTTGAATTTATTGTTGATAAGTGATGGTCCAATAGCTTGATTTATGAAACGATCCATGTAAGGACTGATTCAATGTTTTCACACTTGGGAACCACACTATGAGGCCCACAGAACCAGAAAAAAAAGACAAGGGAGGAGCACAATCCCCTAAGGAGCATAGTTTATATTTTATCAATGTTAAGTAATGCTTGATCTTTCCTGACAACTCTGTATTTATAGACGGAGGTGGTGGTAAGGCAATAACATCACTGGACGAATAACCCTGAGACCCACGTCAATTAACTGGGGACACAGGTTCATAGCTGCTCATGGAATCTGAATTTAATTAATGAAAACATAAACTGGAATTAAAAGCTAGGCCAGGATTTACTACTCTGTGCACAAACTGTTGGCATAGGCAATTTTAGGGGTGACTAACTCCTTGCACCCACCAGTACTAAAGATTGTCAGATACTGTACAAATTAGGTGCTTAAGTGATGTTCAGCAAGCTTCTGAACCGAGATAAATCCTCAACACTGAAGTCCGGCTCTCTTGAGACTGCTGGCCTATTAGTATTCTACAACCTCAGGGAAATGGAGGCTTAGGCTGCACAGCCATGAAGAGCTTTATTGGTAGGCAGGTAAGTCTTATTGTTTGCTCGAGGTGAGAATCTTTGGCTGGAAACCAGGAGAACAGTGATTATGGTTAGAATTTGAGTTAGGGCAAGTATCAGGAGATTCAGAAGCAAGGGCAAAGAGATGGCTTTTATCATCAACCCCTCCCATCCTTTGCCTCCCACAGAGTCCCACCCCCTCCATGATTTCAACCTAGACTGTGACAAATGGAGCCACGCCTGAATCCCAAGACACCTCGTAGCCAGGTCACCCTGATTTCCCTGTTGCAAAAGCATTTTCCCACATCCTGGGCAAATAGGTATTCAGGTCTTTGATGTGTTGACGCTCATAAATGACTGGTAATTGACCACTCAAGGGGCTTAGTAGATGACAGGTTAAGAAGATCATTAGGGACCTTCTTGTCCAGAACTTAATTGCTAGGGTGGCAGGAAGGGGACAAGTACCTTTCTGGGCACAAACCATCAAATTATTTGTCCTTCACTACCTCAAAGGAGGGCAAAACCCACCTCCAGTTTCAGTAGTGGTGACCATGACTGTGTTATAAACAGCAATCTAATTCAGCTGTCCTTTTGGGAAGCAAGTCTGCCATCCTTACCTGGTCAGGCCTACTTGAGGCCCCAGAGTCTCAGAATATGATTGATTGTTAACTGCTCTTTGATATAGCCTGACACCTCCACGCAATGCCAGACCAGTCTGCTCCCAGCCATTCTGATGTACTCTGAACATCCCATCACCAACCTGGCTGCCTTGGGCTCTTACCCTCTAACCACCTGGAATCCTACCCACCTGGCACTTGATCCATTTATCACAATATCCACTTGGCACCTTACATACCTGGCACACTGCCTCTTAACCACCTGGCACCTTACCCTGTGCCATCCTAACCTCTCCTGGCTTCCTGGGAGAAAGTGAAGGCTGCAGGTGCTGGAGAGTCAGTCAGAAGGTGTGGTGTTAGAAAAGCACAACAGGTCAGGCAGCATCCAAGGAGCAGGGGAGTCAACATTTCAGACATAAGCCCTTCATCGGGAATGATGAAGAACGTATGACCAAAACGTCGACTCTCCTGCTGTTCGGATACTGCCTGACCTGTTGTGCTTTCCAGCACCAGAATTTCCGACTCTCACCTGGCTTACTGTTTGACAGCAGCTGTTGAAGTCACTGTCTATTGAAATTGTAAATTTCAGAACCAAGGAGGTAACTGTTGTGAAAAACATGGAGTGGTTTACATTCCCCTGACACTTCTGCACTCCGAGAGAGCTGTCATAATGGACGTACAACTCCACATCTGTTAAGGGATCTTGATCAGAATTTCCTGTCAGCAGTACAAAGCTCTTTTGTGGTGTATAAAAAAAGACTAGAGTACCATTCTTTGGAAAACCCAGCACAGCATTTCTCTGTGAGACAATAATTTAAAGGATACTCAGTGAAATTTGCAATTCTTATTTTATCCTGCTATGATAATCATAATAGTTAATTATAAAATAAAGACTTGCCCATCCTTCCCTTCCACTTGATGATCAAGCCTTTAAATGATCTTTAAATCCTTTTATATACCATTTCTTCAATAATAGAGCAGGCTGACAATCTACAGCTGCTCTATAAGTGACCACAAGCATATATATGACACTAATGTGAATTAAACTCCTGTTTTATTAGTTTTTTCAATCCATCATCTGAACCTTTCCATTTTCCATCAAGTATATTTTGCTACAGCTTGCATATGACCTCATTTCTTACAGGATTGCTGGAGAGTAATCAGGAATGGGAAGGCTAATGAAAATCTTTCCCTGCCTGAGCTCAGAAATTGTGAGGGTTATTGTAGTGGTTATCATCACTCTGGCTAAGAAGAACTAACTTAGCACAGGCCAAGGATTATATCTGGGAGCTTTGTGATTTGAATGAGACAAGACTGCACTCAGTGATACATGTGGGAGTAGCTGTATTCAAACAAGGCATTAAATCAGACATTTAGATCAGACATTTCCCCACCTTTAAGCATCACGTTGTTGTAAATCTCACTGGTGACCACACCCCTGACTGAATAACTCTCGATATCAAACACCAATGCCTTACAAGTTCTCAAATATATTGTTCTGCTGGAGAATTCACTGAGGAGTGCATTGTCAACAAAACTAAATGAATGTCCAGAAATATAATAATAATCAAACTGCAGTGGTGGGTCAGAACAAACCTTTGGTACACTAATGGTTCTGGTCCCTGAGACCGGGGAGCATATTGGAACACTAGAGACTCTGGAGAGGAAAACTACAAGGACAATGTTTGATTTTCCAGAGACTTGAGTTGTGAGGAAAATCTGAAGGAGATCAGGCCTTTTGATCCCAAAAAAAGAGGGAGGCTTTAAAGAGCATCTTACAAGGTTAAATAAGGATACATCTACAACATTGCTTTAAGCCCAAACCAAAATGTCTTCACGATTTCTTCCTCATCAAGTAGAAATCAATATATGGAATGACTCTCAGGTGAAGTTATGGAGTTCAATACCTTAATTTAGGAAAAAATAAAATGGTTGCTGAAAACTTTGGCTTTTACATTTTTGTGATTAAATGAGAAGTGATGCGCTGAATGGCATACTTTATGTGTAGCTACCTGTGCCTTTGATGCTTGTTTCAATATATTCTAGTTTCTGTCCTGTATATGGCTGCAGCCATGTCATTCTTGTTTACTTGCAGCTTTTTATTTATGATTTTCAAGGCAATTGAACACTCCATCCCTCCCCACCAAATATTCATCCTGATCCATCTCTGTAACATCACCCAACCTGTTCTAGAACAGCTATTCATCTCCTCAGGCCTCTTCAATGTCCATGTAATCACCTTCCAATATCTCCGAGACACATTTGATGTCTCATCCCTTTCTTTATTTACAACAATTCTAAGCCAGAAATTCTCAGGAGGATTTACATGCCTCAGGTGCCCTTAAGAAAGTATTGCCTGAGGCACGCAGTTTCCAGCAAGAGTTAAAGAGTGTGCCTTCAGTTTTGATTTTAAAATGGAGGAAGGAGCATGAAGATAAGATAGTTTGCATGAAGGAGGATCAGGAAGGAAACTGAGACCAGGAACAAATTGAAGATGAGGCGATTTTTAAAAAAAATCTGTGTGTTAGGAGATTAAATACATTAACCACCTGAAAGATGATAAGAGCATTGGACCAAATGTGAAACAGGTTAGGACTGGCAAAGATTTAAATGAACTCAAGTTTATGGAATCCCGAACAGGGAAGCCTGACCAGGAGACTTTTGGAGGAATTGTGGTGGAAGCGTGGATGTGATGTTGATGTGATATTGCTAGTGAGGAATTCAAAAACAGGATTAGGAAGCTGTACAGGTGGGACTAAGCAAAATAGAGCTTGACCAGTGATCTACATAAACAGCAGCTCCCCAGCATTACTTCACGTGATCATGTCACGAATGCATACTGTGAGAAGTTTGCCTTCAAGGAGAGAATGTTGACGGTACAGTCTGAAAATGAGAGAGGAGAAGCTATATTTCTGTGCCTTGTGCCACCACGTCAAAGAATTGACTTACTACCATTGTAAAAAATGAAGTAAACATCCAAATTGCTGTTGAAATAGATGTCTGGTGATAATGTGCTCTCAGTAGATCGTATTTCTTTTTCCGTTGTCTACATTGATACTGTATATATTTTAAAACTCCCATTCTGCCACTCCATCCTTGAATGCAGAAGGGATGCTGTCTTTCTGTTCAATGCAATATTCATAGAATGTAAAACGTTACAGAGCAGTACAGGCCCTTCAACCCTCAATGTTGCACTGACCTGTGAAACCAATCTGAAGCCCATCTAACCTGCACAATTCCACTTCGTCCATATGGCTATCCAATGCCTTTTAAATGCCCTTAAAGTTGGCGGGGCTACTACTGTTGTAGGCAGCACCTTCCACGCCCTTACTCCTCTTTGAGAAATTAAACTACCTCTGACATCTGTCCTATGTCTATCACCCCACAATTTAAAGCCCCCTCGTGCTAGCCATTACCATCTGAGGAAAAAAGCTCTTACTGTCCGCCCTATCTAACCCTCTGATTATCTTATATGTTTCAAGTCACCTCTCAACCTTCTTCTCTCCAACAAAAACAGCTTCAAGTCCCTCAGATTTTCTTTGTAAGACCTTCCCTTCATACCAGGCAACATCCTAGTAAATCTCCTCTGAACCCTTTCCAAAGCTTCCACATTCTTCCTATAATGCGGTGACTAGGCCTATACGCAATACTCCAAGTGCGGCCGCACCAGAGTTTTGTACAGCTGCAGCATGACCTCATGGCTCCGAAACTCAATCCCTTTACCAATAAAAGCTAACACACCGTATGCCTTCTTAACAACCCTATCAACCTGCTTGGAAACTTTCAGGGATCTGTGTACATGGTCACAGAGATCTCTCTGCTCATCTACACTGCCAAGAATCTTACTATTAGCCCAGTATTCTGCATATCTATTACTCCTTCCAAAGTGAATCAGCTCACACTTTTATGCATTAAACCACATTTGCCACCTCTCAGCCCAGCTCTGCAGCTTATCTATGTCCCTCTGTAACCTACAATATCCTTCTGCATTATCCACAATTCTACCGACCTTAGTGTCATCTGCAAATTTACTAACCCATCCTTCTATATCCTATCCAGGTTGTTTATAAAAATGACAATCAGCAGTAGCCCCAAAACAGATCCTTGTGGTACCCCAATAGTAACTGATCTCCAGGATGCACATGCCCCACCATCCTCTGTCTTCTTTCAGTTAGCCAATTTCTGATCCAAACCACTAAATCACCTTCAATCCCATGCCTCCGTATTTTGTGCAAAAGCCTATTGTGGGGAACGTTATCAAACGCCTTATTGAAATCCATGTACACCACATCAACTGCTTTACCCTCACCCACCTGCTTGGCCACCTTCTCAAAGAACTCAGTAAGGTTTGTGAGGCACGCCCTACCCTTCACAAAACCATGTTGACTATTCCTCATCAAATTATTCTTTTCCCGATGATTATAAATTCTATCTCTTGTAACCTTTTCCAACATTTTATCCACAACCGAAGTAAGGCTTACTGGTCTATAATTATCAGGGTTGTCTCTTCTCCCCTTCTTGAACAAGGGGACAACATTTGTTATCCTCCAGTTTTCTGGCACTATTCCTGTAGACAATGATGACATAAAGATCAAAGCCAAAGGCACGGCAATCTCCTCCCTGGCTTCCCAGTGAAACCTAGGGTAAATCCCATCTGGCCCAAGGGACTTATCAATTTTTACACTTTCCAGAATTGCTAACACCTCGTCCTTGTGTACCTCAATACCATCTGATCTACTAGCTTGTACCTCAGTATTCTCCTTGACAACATTGTCTTTTTCTAGTGTGAACACTGATGAAAAATATTTATTTAGCACTATCTGATCTGACTCCACTGACAACTTCCCTCCACTGTTCTTGATTGGCCCTAATCTTACTCTAGTCATTCTTTTGTTCCTGATATACCTATAGACATCCTTAAGGTTTTCCTTGATCCTTTCCGCTAATGACTTCTCATACCCCTCCTGGCTGTTCTTAACTCTTTCTTTAAGTCTTTCCTGGCTAACTTGTATCTCTCATGTGCCCAAACTGAGCTTTCACATCTCATCCTAACATAAGCCGCCTTCTTCCATCTTCCTATTCAAATTGTGAAGAATAAAATTCCCAAAATCTTCTGCCATTGCCAGGACCCTTCGCTCCATTAACTTGGATGACAAATTGATGGGTGCACTGCTCCTACATTTTTGTCCGTTGATATCAATAAATGGGAAATCGAGGGGCAGCGTTTAATATTCATTGGTTTGCTGCCTAGTTTAAAATCTCAGCTTCAGTGTTGAAGTTCAATAAATTGTTCTGAAAACAGAGTCCCATAGAAGGGAGCTATTTACTGAGCGTTAATACTGATGATAGCAATAATCTCAACTGTTCACCAGGAATGCTGCATATTCTGAATTGAATTTCATACAGCATAGTCATTTTGGAAAGGCTGGCTTGGCCTTTAGTGCTCACTGAAGGGACCTGATTACAGCATTTAGTTTAATTTATTACTGTAAATGTTTTTAAATCTTGTCTGTTTACTTTTTATTAGATCTGGTCACAATGGAGAAGGCAGGCAATTTAATTAGATGTAATGTTATTAGGTCAGTCATTACTTTGATGAAGTTCAGAGTGACACTGATGTTCCAAATTAACCATGTTACTTATTTTATTGGATAATCATATGTGGATATGGTTTTTAAAATTGAATTGTACTTGCAGTCTCTGTGCTAGTCATAAATAAAGTACAAATATTATAACAGCATTGTATTTCATTGCACTTAATACTCTCGCGCATCTGAAAGAAGGCTATCTATGAGGAGATCAACATTTTTATTACTGTTTTGAAAGTAACTGTCCACTGAAATGAAACAATGGAATATTTGTGTAGCTTGTCATCTGAAATTCATACCTCCACTGTATTATAGTGACATTAAACTCTTACAAATAAATAAGTTATTGACTGGACTAAAACAGCACAAAGAGAAATTTTGGACAAATACTTAAGAATTTGTCTTCTAGTATCCCACGTAATTTTCCTTGGAAATAGCTTCCACACATGGCTAGATAGCAATCTGGAAATTGCTTTGCCGACTGTTCACAAACAATTAGCTTTAAGGTTGCTGCACAACATGCAGCCATTCAAAAAGATGGAAAGGCACCACGTACAGAAATCACACACAAGAAGAAATTTAGAGGAGAATTTAGTCTCATAATATTGATACACAGCACTTGGGATGTAAAACCGATCAAATCCAGTCAAAAATATAAACAAATCAACGTCTGGTCAAATCAACGCTTATAATTTGAAGAAATTGTTGTGGAGTACAAACAGCCGAATCACAGTCTGTTCATGTCCATGACATCCAGAGTAGTGGGAAAGTCTAGGATGAGATATCAGAATAAGAGGTTGGACAGAGGACTGTTAAGGCTGAGTCATTAAGTGCATTCAGGGCTGAGATAGAAAACCTTTTAATCAGTAAGAAAATCAAGCGTTATGTGGAAAAGGCTCGAAAGTGGAGTTGAGGGTTATCAGAATGACAGGGCAGTCTTGAAAGGCAGAATAGCCCACATGTGCTCTGACATCTTGTGTTAAAAATGTTAACGGCAATTCTATCGCCTTGTGGAAAAAAAGGGAAAGCCCGTGATACGTAGATGGATGTAGTTTAATTTATTTTTGTTATTAGATTACTTACAGTTTGGAGACAGGCCCTTTGGCCCAATAAGTCTACACTGACCCTCCAAAAAGCAACCCACCCAGACCATTCCCCTACACTATAGGCAATTTAGCATGGCCAATTCACCTAACATGCATATTTTTGGACTATGGGAGGAAACCAGAGCAACTAGAGAAAACCCACACAGACACAGGGATAATGTGCAAACTCCACACAGATAGTTGCCTGAGCTGGGAATTGAACCTGGGTTTCTGGTGCTGTGAAGCAGCAATGCTAACCACTGTGCCACCATGCCATCCCAATTGCAGGGGAATGCATTAAAGTAGAGGTCAATATTACACAACCGAACCACAGGTCCACCCCCTCACAGCCATCCTGCAACATTCTCTCAAATAAAAACAAATAACTAAAGTTGCTGGAAATCTGAAATGAAAACAGAAAGCACTGGAGAAACTCAGCAGCTCTGGCAACATCTGTAGCAAAAGGAACAGAGTTAAGATTTTGAGTGCAATGATTGTTCCATCAATGGTTTTTATACCAATGATTTTACCGTCCTGGTGATTTTAGAGAAATTTCCCTGCTGCCATCTTTCTCACTCACACTCACTTGCAGCTTTCTTCAGAAGTACTTAACTGTCTTTTCACATATTTAATACAAGAAGGTTTACTGATTCACTCCAGCAAAACTGAAGTTGGGTTTTGAATTT
The DNA here is from genome assembly GCF_004010195.1 of Chiloscyllium plagiosum. NCBI lineage: Eukaryota > Metazoa > Chordata > Chondrichthyes > Orectolobiformes > Hemiscylliidae > Chiloscyllium > Chiloscyllium plagiosum. The sequence continues at coordinate 34,186,532 of NC_057714.1, forward strand.
TTCTCAATCTATTGCTTTGTATCTTTTATGGAATACACTGTAGTTTGATGCATCTTTCACTGTTGGGTTGTAGCAGTCCTACTGCTGCTCCATCTAAAATTGAGAGGACAGCCACACAACCCAAATCCTGAATGACATGAAAAGATCCATGAGAATATTCTTCAGGGATGATCGCTTCCAATTTGCCCTGCCATCTCATCTCATTGCCACCTGGTAATGGAGACTTAAAGTGGGCATTGACCCATTTCCTCTCACTGAACATGAAAGAAGTCCATCTTTGTATTACAAATCCATACAGAGCAAATACTTACACTTCTCACTGTTTCTCATGCTACTTAATTCCACTGATGGTTATTTGATGAGCACAACAGCATTCCCCTGTAAATTGTATGTGTGGTACAATGATCTAACAATGATAGATAACATTTAATTCAGTTACAAAATCTTCTTCTGTTCAATTTGACTCAAGCCTGTTTCCTGGTGTCCTATTTTAAATTAATTTTAACATTTCTCTTGAGGGTGCCCATCAACAGCCATATGGTAATGCGGCATGAGAAATTGCTACCTGGATACTTCCACTCAGCTGCTTTCAGATCAATTCTTTCAGTTTAGCGCACCTCTTAGTAACTTTCAAAATGCTTGTTTTTAATCTCTCAGTCTTTGAGATTTGTTGATTGAACTCTAACAACAATGTTACAAGTTGGTGTTAGAGTTAGTCAGAAAATAATTATTCATCTACGTGTAATAGATTGGATGTGATGCAAAGTGATGATGACAGCATGGGTTCAATTCCCCTCACTGGTTCAGTGACTAGGAAGGTCCCTCCTTCTCAATCTCTCCCCTCACGTGAAGCTTGGTGACCGTCAGGTTAAACCACCACCAGTTGTCTCTCTCACTTTCTTTTTTTTTCTCTCTCTCTCTCAATCTCTAATGAGAGTGCCACCCTATATTCTGGCAACAAGATGGCACTTTAGCTTTATGTTTTAATAGGTTGGAGGATCTGCCTTTTCCTGACCTTGGTGCTGAAGGGGAGCATTTGTTGAGCTGGTTTGGAGACATTCCGGTGCAGGCTCGGGCCTTTGTTGGGTTGGGCTTTGGCAAACAAGGCAGGCAATACAAGAATAGCTGCAGATCTGAGAGGCCATTGACTGGCTAAATACCCAAGCATCCGAAGAGCTAATGGATTAGTTTTTACAATTTAAAAACCTGTCTTTGGTGTTTCTTTAGCTTGCAATGATGGTCCTCGAGTCACAACTTGAAGGCAACACAAACTCTAAAATGATTGTTGGAGCCCCTGTAGATTTGGGGAGTTCATTGTTGCACATCGAGGAAGTAGAGGAAAACGTGAAAATCACTCCATCTCTTTCCAGCTCCACACTGTGTGATAATTAGTGGAATGTGGCTCATGCCACTTGCTATATTGAAAGCACAAAAAACTTGCATTAAGTAGCGCTTTTCATGATCAATGGACATCTCAAATTGCTTTGAATCAATTAAGTACTTGCGTCAAAGCTTTTTATCTTGCTCTCATCAGGACAATTTGCACAAAATACAATGCCAAAAGAAAACAATATTTGTACTGCATGATGGGAGAGCGCTGATTGGTTGGCTAGTCAAATCTGATAGAGGTATTGCCTTGGTAAATGTTATGATAACTTGCTGTCCCAAAGTCCAGCGATCATATCAAGTAGTGTATCCCTTTGGCTATTTCTAGCCAGCAAGATACTGGCCACACTTACCAGTTTGTAATTGCAAAACTCACAACAATATGATCTTGTGATTGGAGAACATTTGGATGTTAAATGAACTTAAGTGTACAAATGAGGTTAGGATTGTCAGTGAGATTCATAGTGTGGTATACTTGCTTGTACAGGAAACTATATAAATTAATACACAGAGGCATTTCCTTTACCGATAGAAAGGACACATACATACACTGCACCGATTTCAACTCAACTGAATAGATCGCAGTCATTCTCTCATTTATTTCTCAATGTTTGACCCATCAGAGTGAAGTTACTTAGTTTACAATTTAAACAAGCCTGGCAGTTAACTGTCAATCATTTGAGCTGTTGCATTCGCCAAGGCCATGCCCTGCCAATCAGAGCCACCCTGTCAACTAATCAGCACTCTTCTCACACAATATAGATATTGCTTTCCCTTTTTATTGTATTTCTTGTGAATGGCTTATTATCTGTTCTATTTTTTTTAAATAGCACAGATCTTGGCAATAAATAAGCTTACTATATCTGACAAACCTTTCAATTTTTCAGTCTTTTCCAGTCAGGGCTTTCTGTTGTCTCACTCAATTTTTCACCATTTATTGTGGCAATGATGTGTTTCAGCCCCTGGTCTCTGGAATATTGATCTCAGGAATAGGTGACAGTTGGATGACAACACCCCGAGGACAAAGTCAATTAAGATAGCTGCCCTTGGTTGTCATCAAGTGACCTCTGTATGGAGATTTGATGAGGACATGATTGCTCTCAGTCATGATGCCCTCCCTAATCAAAAGACATGTTAACTCTCGCTGTATTGATGGCGCCTGGGCAAAGTATTGAGGAGGGTAGAGAACTTCTGTACCCAAGCATTCATCACTAACCTTGTGACAAGGAGAGGAAAAAAGGATTGAAAAGTACTCTGCAGTTTTCTATTGATTAGCGTATAGCTAAAGGCTATAGTACTCTGCAGTGTAGCTGAGAAGCTACACTAAAATGTTAAAAATCACACAACACCAGGTTATAGTCCAACACTGGCACCTCCGATTCATCATGAAAATGTGCTTTCTTTCATCAATAAGTTCTGTATTATCAAATTATGTTTATATTTTGAAGTGTATTCCCAGTTATAATGTGACAGTTAATTTAAACAGCTAATTTAAACTCAGTGATATTCCCACAAGGAGCAATGTGATAATATCCAGATATCTATTGATGTCGCGAGACAGTGTGGTGCTGGAAAAGCACAGCAGGTCAGTCAGCATCTGAGGATCAGGAGAATTGATGTTTCAAGCATAAGCTCTTCATCAGAACTTCGATTCTCCTGCACCTGAGATGCTGCCGGACTGGCTGTGCTTTTCCAGCACCACACTCTTTAACTTTGATCTCCAGCATCTGCAGTGCTCACTTTCTTCCATCCGTTGCTGTCACATTGAGGGTTAAATATTGGCCATGATATCCAGGGGAGCTCTTCTTTGCCTTTTTGAAATAGTGCTTTGGAATATTTTACATCCATCCACATTGGCAGATGATATCAGGGTTTAATCTCTCATCCGAATGAAGGCACTTCCAACTGGTATAGCATTACCTCTGTACTTCACTGGAATGTCATCTGTAACCTTTGTCCCCAAACTATGGAATAGAACCTGAAGTGGGAATTGAGGGCTACATTTTACTGTGACAGTGGTTTTATTTTGCTTTCATCGCCTTCAGCTGACAGCCTAGTCGACTCAGACAACAGGCATGTACTGCAGCAATTTTCCCTTTCCCTTCAATGAGGTGAGCATACTGGTAAAGCCAAAGGTGGTGTTGTTGTCAATGAAGTGCGTGTTAAAACCCCAAACCCTGAAATCAGGAAGAGCCTGGGGTGCATCAATGAAGCAGACAATAGCTTCATTCTGCCCAGATATATGGTTCCAGTGAATACAGACATCTTCTGATAATTCTGCAACACTTTGCATGCAGTTATAAAAATAAATTTTGCTTATGCGCACAGCAATAAAACAATTGTAAATGCAGAAACCGTTCAAAACATCTTTGCTTATTATCTGTTCTATTTTTTTTAAATAACACAGATCTTGGCAATAAATAAGCTTACTATATCTGACAAACCTTTCAATTTTTCAGTCTTTTCCAGTCAGGGCTTTCTGTTGTCTCACTCAATTTTTCACCATTTATTGTGGCAATGATGTGTTTCAGCCCCTGGTCTCTGGAATATTGATCTCAGGAATAGGTGACAGTTGGATGACAACACCCCGAGGACAAAGTCAATTAAGATAGCTGCCCTTGGTTGTCATCAAGTGACCTCTGTATGGAGATTTGATGAGGACATGATTGCTCTCAGTCATGATGCCCTCCCTAATCAAAAGACATGTTAACTCTCGCTGTATTGATGGCGCCTGGGCAAAGTATTGAGGAGGGTAGAGAACTTCTGTACCCAAGCATTCATCACTAACCTTGTGACAAGGAGAGGAAAAAAGGATTGAAAAGTACTCTGCAGTTTTCTATTGATTAGCGTATAGCTAAAGGCACTTCCTCATTTTGAAAATGTTTGATTCTGGTGTCTCTATGTTATCATGCCGGATATAAACAAATTATAATTGCATTCCCAGCATAAAGCATCATCCACCAAGAGTGCAGACTGGGGATTTGCGCAAATTGTCCCCACAGCATAAAATCCATTTTAAAATACTGCTGAAAAACATGCTCCAGATTACAATCAAACTTTACATTGTCTTACTGCACTGTTGTTCCATGTTTATTAATGGTTCAGAAGCTGAGACTGAAGTAAAATAATGTTGCAGTTTCCTGCATCTTGTTCATGTTCAAGGTTATAATTGCACTCACTGGAGTGTGTATGCCACAGAGAGAATTTAAAGCACAGTTGTTTGTTGCAACTGACCTTGTGGCAGTGCGTGTGCTATTCTTTTGCCTGACGTGAGTCCTCTGATAAACACACCCTCGGTAAAACAAATATGCAATTAAATAAATATGCCCAAGTATTATTTTTGAATTGTTTATATTTTCTTCCTTAAGTGGGCCACTGTTTTCACTGCAGAACAGTGTTGTAAATGATCCACAGATGCAGCAGTTTTAAACACCAACCTGTTAATGAAGTTTCCATGTTAGAATTGTGATTTTCAAACAGTTCTGGACACACAGTTACACACTCCTTTGCAACCCCAAAGATGAGACCCTGCCATAAATCCTGAAACAAAAGCCAGCTGTTCAAATAAAAAGATACAGCAGTTGAAAAATTGCAATGATAAGTTAACAAGTGCAGAAAAATAAATCGCATGACAGATGGACAGCAATTTAAATAAAACAAATTTCACAAATACCAAATAAGATTACATAACATATTTATTTTCCTTAGTGCCGTAGATACATGAATTACGTTGATAGCAAAAGTTATCCCTGCCTTGTAGTTTTAAGTCCTTTTAAAAAAAACTATCCTGTGTAAAATCAGGTTAATCATATGAATAGAGATACTGGTATACACTGTGTATACCTCTGCTTCTGGTATTCTGGAACATCTTAATGTCTTACCTGAGGGATTTAAAATCTCAGGGTGTCGTGAGTTTGTAAGGGTAGGTAGATATTCTGGAATTATCCCTTGATTATGCTCAGGAGTCCATAATAATTTTTGGGGGTTTTTTTGTGAATAATAGCTGCAATGCCTTTAATTTCAACCTACCTTTGTACTCTGACTAACTATTCATGATCAAATTAAATCGACTGATTTGCAAAGATTTGATGGACATTGGTGTAGATATGAATGTAATTTGGCTGCTATTGCTGAGGTATAAGGCATGTTGGCTCAGTGGTTAGCACTGTTGCCTCACACTGCCAGGGACCCAGGTTCAATTCCCTCCTTGGGTGACTGTCTGTGTGGAGTTTGCACATTCTCCCCATGTCTGTGTGGGTTTCCTCTAGGTGCTCTGGTTTCTTCCCACAATCCAAAGATGTGCAAGTTAAGTGAAATGGCCGTGCTAAGTTGCCAAGTCAGGGGTAAGTATAGGGTAGGGGAATGGGTCTGGATGGGTTACTCTTCAGAGGGTCAGTGTGGACCTTTAGGGCTGGAGGGCCTGTTTCCATACTGCCAGTGAATCTAATCATCTGTTCTTCAGAAGTTTCTCAAGAAGGCTCATATGAAAACGGTTGAGTTTCCTGGCGTGGTGCTGATTTTCCAGTTCAAGCCTTGCATGCTTGGAAGAGTGGGCAGGTTTAATACAGTATCTACATTCAGTTTGGTAGGCACATTTACTTCTCTTTGTTCCCAGTGCTGAAAACTATCCTTTAATGATTCTTGCATGTGTTGGACTAGGTACAGTATGGCAAATGGTGCTTTTTCATTCTTCACTTAGTCTAGCTGTTCCCAAAGGAGACAATTCAAAGTTCAGGGGAAGATGGGAAAGATTCAGACAGACTATTTATCCACCCTGAATAAGAGTTCAAATATCAGGAGGAAAAATCTAAAAATCATCGATGTGATACATATCAAAAGGACATTCAGTAGAGCACAAACATCTGCTATGCTCTATTAACTTAGCATCATTACAATTACATAACTGTTCCTTCAGTTTTTTTTCCCTGCCTGGTTGATGCTCCATAACTACAAGGCTGAAAATAAACTTAAGAACTCCCATCTCATGCAACGATGTGCTCTGGAAACCCTGCTCACAATTGTATACAGTTTTGACATATTCCATCACAGCAGCTGTGACAATCCACAGCATTCCAGAACAAGTAATAACATTCTAAATAAAACCACCCACAACATTTTTTTAAGAAGTAAATTTAACCCGTCTCCCAATGTTAATTGGGGCGATTGAAAAAAACCCAGATCCATATCTTCACCAAAAACTAATCAGTTCTTTCAAGGGCTATACTATATCTGTATAACAAATATCATTAAAATTTGTGCAAATAAGCCACAGTTGCATGGATTCACTACTTTATATATTTGCAATTCAAAATTGTACCAAATGTTGATCGAAGAAGGGATATAGAATATCGCAAAGCGCCTCTGACAGGCTATTAAAGGAGTGTATATGTGGCAGATGTGGTTCAGTAAATGTGAGCATGAAGGAAAAGAATTTTTGGAAGGGCCAATAAAATGAGAATACCTTAAAAGTCCATTTTCATGGAAGTGCCACACATTGTTTGCATACCTTAATTTCCTATTGGCCCAGAATTGCCAGAAAATTGGGAAATCAGCCACACCACCTCCCCACATCCCCTGTTTCCAACCCCCTGTCATGCATACACGTGCACACACCAACTCTATTTGTGTCAGCAATTCTTACACATATGGATGAAGAGACAACTCTTGAACTTCTAACGCACTCCTGAAACGTTACATCCTTAATTAATTTCTTGGTGACTTCATCTTTTTCTGTCTTTGCCACCTCTTCCCTCCATAAAATCGTCTGGAATATTTCCAATTCAGAACTCTTGAACATTCCTGATGTTTTGTTCTTTCACCATTGGTGACTACTGATTTCAGTGTAGTGTCCTGAACTATGGTATCCCATGTTTCAACCTCTTTCGAACTCTCTCTGGTTTTCAGACAGACTTCTGCGGCCAAGCATTTGGTTTCTTGAAAACTTTATTTCACGACACTTGAACAACACTGAAATATTTTACAATGTTAAAGTTATTATATAAGTGCATGTTGTTATTGTAGATGTGTTGGCGACATAAATTAGTTGCATAGCATTTTTTAGATTTATTGTTACAAATTGTGTTTTGGTCTAATATGGGGTCCAAAGCATTATACCTTCTCTTCTGAATTTCTGATGCAGACTGTGCTGGATGTCAGCCTATATCGGATGGAAATATGTATGCAGGGAGTGTGTATAGCAGTTATGCAGAGTAGACAGATCATGATAACAATCTAATTGCAATGCTAACTTGAATGCAGTGCTGCTACTTTGCTCAGCTTTCCAGTTAAGTCCCGCTCTTAATGTTGCATAGCTGGAAGGGCACTCCAAGGAACTACTTAAAAAAGGACCATTGGCTTCTTTCGGTTTAATTCCTTATTGATTTATACTGGCTGTTGCAGAGTTTATCGAGATTTGAACTACTTTTTAAAGCTGTTGAAGTCTACATGGAGTGGTATGCTGGGCACTTTAAAACTTCATCTTAACATGAAACATTCTGCACTAAACACTGGCTTGCAGGTATGCCTGCAACAGTTTCCATTCCTCTTGGTCCACAGCACACCAAGAAGAATGACTGGAAGTGACGTGGAGGAGTTCACCAGCATCCCATTGTGACATTCTAACTATCCCTCTAGTGGTACTCCGTATGTCCATAGTGGACACATGAGTCCTTTGCATCATTGTGCCACACATACTCCTGCTCCAAAGCAATCAGCCACTCACTGTCTGTGGTGGGCACTTCTGCTTCACCGTCATCAATGATGGTCCTCCTACTGCCCTTCAAGTTCAAGGATTCTTTTTCTTTTGGAGTCAGAGTAAACAGAAATAACAACTCTCCATCTGCCTTGGTCCAGTCCCTTATTTTGTGACCTGTCTTCTCCTACAAGCAGAGTGACGAACAATATGTGTTGCCCACAGGGAGGCAAACACAACATCCATATTGCTGGCAGTCTTGTCATTTGAGAAGGGGGCACACAAATACCTCAAGGCTTTTGGCTGATCTTGGGGAACCTTAAGGGTGGAGGGATAGGTCAGAAATGAGAGACTGGCATCTCTCACTGTGTTGCAGCCATCTCTTTGATAAGCTAAGCTGCCTTGCAAACCCATTGTCAGCAACCGTCTCATGTCTCCATATGCCAGCCCTGAAGGGAAAGAATTATAGAGTCTTCTTTGCAGACTAAATAAGGTAATCAACAGGCTTGCGGCACTGGGTCTTCATTCATAGTTGACCCCACTGTCGTTGACCATCTCTGCAATCTCTGATTGGCCTTGCTTGTTCTGATGAGCAAATCTCTTCCTGCTATCTCTGGGAAAAGGATTTCTTGCCTTGAAGCTTGGAGGAGGACCTCCAGGGAAGAATGGCCAAATTGTGTAGCCATACATGTTCTCCCTCTGCCATAAGAATTGCAGGTTTCCTTTGAACTTGCAGCTTCCCGGGCCATTAAATTCAAAGCAGCTGGCCCTTTCAGTATGGCGCCCAGTGTCATTTGACTTCACCTTCACTGCCTTCCAGCCCACCACCACAGCAATCCCTTCCTTTCCCGCTGCAAGCTATTTAATTGCAAGAAGATTTTGGATGGCCAGCTTGCCACTCCCTTCCTGATTGGGAATGACACCCGCGAGTGGTTCCAGTCCTCACTGCAAAATTCAAATCAGTGTGTCAGCCATCTCAATTCACTAAGGCAGTGCTGGCTGAAATCTGCCATATTCTACAGCTACAAACTTTCTTTCTTTATCCTGTCTTTCTTGGCCAGAGCAGACACTGGTCTAAATCCATTTCTGTTTGATGCCCTCAGTTGATAAGAGAGGTCACAGTGATGCCATATTCGGAGAGAGCTAGTTACATTTCATTCTCTCAGAGAGAAGTAAATGGAGAGATGTGAGTTTTGTGAGGATATTGGTGTCATTGACTGCCCTGCCTGTTCATTCGGATCTGTATTGCAGCTGGACTGGACTCCATGGCTCACTATGCAGTTGGTGTCTGACCATAGTCAGCATGTCATGCAGGTGAATGCCACACCCTGGAAGCAGTCCTGATGGCTTCGTTCTGTAGTAGTCCACTGTCCCAACTGCGCCAACACAACAAGTAAGTAGGTGACTACTGGGCAGGGAGAATAAGTTAGTTGGGGTATGAACTGCACAATACATGAGCAGCATGCCCAATGCAAATGCCATGCTGCCATGGGAAATGTGGTCGGGCAAAGCTTCCAGTGCCTGGGCCACCTGTAGAATTCACCAGAAATTGTCATGATTCATTATGACCTGCTGCATGCTGCACAATCTCATCTTCAGGAGGGAAATAGCCTTTTGCCACCAGGTAAATGACACAAGCAACTGAAAAAGCTTCCAGCACATTCCTGTTCTGGCAAGCTTTCAATGTTCATCTGACAACAACCTAAGTAAATGCAACCATAATTTCTCCATTCACCAACATACCCACACTTTGGATTTTTATTTAGATGGGCTGCTATCATTCATTAACTCCATTGCCTTCCTACCTCCATTAGAATGGAGTCTCACCGAGGCTCATTGTCAAACTTGCCATTGCAGCCATGTGAGGTCTTTAGTGGTTCAGGCTTACAACACCTGAAGATTGTAAACCTGGTAAGACTGGGATAAGGGGAAAGTAGGATATGAGATGAAGGATTAGGAATGATCGATGTTCAAGCCCATTGCTTGAATGTAGCCTCAGTCCTGTTTTCTGTGATAATGGTGACCTGCAGAGTAAGGATGGGCAGTTATATGTCACCTTGTCCAGAAAGAACAAGGAAAGTGTGCCAGTGAACTTGCCGACCCTTATTTGGATAATGGGGTTGTCATGGTGTGCAAGTTGAGATGCCGATGAGCTCTTGAAGCAGTTTTATGCTCTGATGCTTGAGGTGAAACTTGGAATGTTTGCTGTGAGTCATGTTTGATAGGACTTGCTGATATGTTTGATGGGGATATGGTGAGTTGACAATTTACTGAGTTAAGGGATTCAGTTGGTAGAATATAGCAGTGGAGGATGCATAATGAAGAACAAAGAGGTGGCAGACCAATTAAGTACATATTTTGGTTTTGCCTTCACAAAGCATGTCACAAATAATGTCCCCAAAATGTTCGGGAACACTGGGTCTTGGGAGAGGGAGGAACTGAAGGAAATCAATACGAATAGGGAAATGGTATTGGGGAAATTGATGGGATTAAAGGCTATTAAATCGCTATGATCCAATAATTTAGAAATAGTGGATGCATTGATAATCATCTTTCAAGATTTTATAGGTGCTGGAAAGTTACTGGTGTTTAAAAATGGAAGTAGAAAGAAAACAGGGATTTATCGATTAGTGAGCCTGACATCAATAGTGGGGAAAATGCTAGAGTCCATTATGAAAGATTTATTAGCTGAGTAGTTGGAAATTAATGACCTGTCGGACAAAGTCAGCATGGATTTACAATTGGGAAGTTTTGCTTGACAAATCTACCAGACTTTTTCCAAGGATGTAATGAGTAAACTTGTAAAGGGAGATCCAGTGAATATATTTCACTTAGACTTTTAGAAGGTTTTCGGTAAGGTCCCCCATAAGAGGTGTATAAGTAAAACGCAAGGAATTGAAGGTAATGTACTGACAAGGATAGAGAACTTGCTGCCAGCAGAAAATAAAACAGAAAAATAAAGTGGTCTTTTTCCTTTGGCAGGCATTGACTGGTGGGGTACCATGGGGAAGAGTGGTTGGACCCTAGCTATTTGCAACATATATCAATGATTTTTTTGGATGAGGGAACTAAATGTAATATCTTCACATTGGTAGATGGCACAAAGCTGGGTTGGAGAGTGAGCTATGAAGAAGTTGCAGAAGTGTTTCAGTGTAATTTAGACAAGTTGAGTGAGTGGCCAAATGCATGGGAGGTGAAGAATGATGTGGATAAACGTGAGGTTATCCACTTTGGTAGCATAAACAGGAAGGCAGAAGACTATCTGAATGGCAATGGTTTGGGAAAGGGGGAGGTACATTGAGATCTGTGTCTTTGAACACCAGACACTGAAGGTAAGTATGCAGCTGGTAAAGAAGGCAAGTGGTATGTTGGCCTTCATAGCGAGAGGATTCGAGGAACAGAAATGTCTTGTTGCAACAGGGCTTTGGTGAGATCTCATCTGAAGTATTGTGTGTAGTTTTGGTCTCCTAATCTGAGGATGGGTGTTCTGGCTATGGAGGGAGTGCAACAAAGGTTTACCAGATTGATTCCTGGGATGGCAGGAATTATGTATGAAGAGCAAATAGGTTGATTTGGGTTGTATTCTCTGGAGTTTAGATGAATGAGGCGGTAACTTATATAAACCCACAAAATTCTACCTAGACAGGGTAAATGCACGAAGGTAGTTCCTGATTACCTGGGAGTCCAGAACAAGGGATCATTATCTAAACATGTGGGATGAGGAAAATTTCTTCATACAGATTAGATTACATTACAGTATGGAAACAGGCCCTTTGGCCCAACAAGTCCACACCGAGCCGCCGAAGCGCAACCCACCCATACCCCTACATTTACCCCTATACCTAACACTACGGGCAATTTAGCATGGCCAATTCACCTGACCTGCACATCTTTGGACTGTGGGAGAAAACCGGAGCACCCGGAGGAAACCCACGCAGACACGGGGAGAATGTGCAAACTCCACACAGTCAGTCTGAGGCGGGAATTGAACCCGGGTCTCTGGCGCTGTGAGGCAACAGTGCTAACCACTGTGCCGCAACGTGCTAACCACCGTGCCACCCACTGCCACCGTGCTGCAGAGAGTGGTGAATCTGTGGAATTCTCTGACACAGAAAGTAGTTGAGGCCAAAAGATTGAATGTTTTCAAGAAAGGGTTACATATAATTCTTATGACTAAAGGGATCATAGGATATGGGGAGAAAGCAGGAGATGGGACTGACTTAGATGATCAATGGTGAATGACTTATTCCTTTTTTCTATATTTCTATGATCGTTGACTTTGTTCACTTGTGTGATGATATTGAACTGTGGACTGCTTCATTCAACCTCAATGACTATCTGCTCATTAATATTAAACTGGAGAAAAGATTTACCAGGATACTGCCTGGAATGGAACGTTTGAGTTGTAAAAATAGGTTGGATAGGCTTGGATGTTTTTTGCTGGAGTGTTGGAGGTTGAGGGGTGATCTTACAGAAGTTTATAAAGTCATGATGGGCATAGATAAGGTAACCACCAAAGGTCTTTTCCCTAGGGTGGGGAGTTCAAAATTAGGGGGCATATTTTTAAGGTGAGAGGAAAAAGATTTCAAAAGAAAATGAGGGGCAACTTTTTTATGCAGCATGTGTGGAATGAAATGCCAGAGAAAGTGGTGGATGCAGGCGCAGTTACAATGTTTAAAAGACACTTGGATAAGTACATGAATAAGAAATGTTTGGAGGGTTAGGGCCAAATGCAGCCATGTGAGATTTGTTTAGTTTGGGAACATGGTAAATGTGGACTAGTTGGATCAAAGGTCTATTTCCATGCTGTACAACTCTATGCTCCTCCTGCACTCGCAATGTCCAACTGTAGATAGGGAATATCTCTCCTCCTCTCCTCCTCTCCACCTCCTTCACAGAGTTTCCAGTGCAACATGAGAAATGCATGTTCTCTGCAAATGCCAAATAGTCTATTCTTGCTCCAATTTAAGTTTATGTAACAGTGTTTTAGGCACAGTTTGGTTATTACCTATACATTATAAATTCAGGTCTCGTTTTTCTGGTAACATTACTTTGATTTTTTTTTTCTTATAAAACCAATTAGCTCTTCATTATGATATAATTTCCATGAAATATATTTTAAAAGAATTTCCTAGTTAGTCTTGGTCTCCTGTGGCATAATCAGTAATTTAGTCTGTTTGACAATTTGTATACTTATTTTCCTGTCATTATGAGGCATGCAACAAATCACGGAATAACTACTTGTCATGGAATTTAACAAATCAATCATCTGTGTGAATGCAAAATTACTAAAGACTCCAGTCCTCAAAACTAGAGTTCATTAATTTGACAACTGCAAATTACCATCTTCACAATTGTTTATCCTTGTCTCTGTTTACAATGGAACCGAGAAATCTGCTTTCAACAGGAAATGCAGCATCAAAACATTGTGCTTTAAACTTGATACTTCATCTAGAAGGAAATGATTGTGCACATCTTAAAGTTTTCCAGTGAATCAGAAAACAGAATTATTTTAGCCTTATTCTGCTCTTTGCGTTTTTTGGGGCTTTGTGTTGTGTGATTGCTGTATATATGTTTTGAATAGGGATATGCAAACTGGAATGTAAACATGACACTGTAACAAATATTTTGCAATTTCATTATTCTTTCCGAAATGTCTTATTTACATGGACGAAGTCCTGATGTGTAATACATGGCATTGAGCTATTTTCTGTTTGTACTGAAGAACCTTTCACCAAAGGTCAGTATTGAGTTGTGTAATAGTGTGGTCCAGTAAATCACAGAGCACAGTCTCATTCAACAGACTGCTCCCATTTGATGGGAAAATAGAATTGCCCTAATCTTTTGGCAATGCCATTTTGGAATGCTTTATTCTTGTAACCTTTGGGGTTACTTTGAAAGGTATTTTTATAGGGCCAGTCAAGTTGAATGGATACATCTGAATGGTGATTTTCCAGCACTTGATTCAATTTTATGCAACTTCTGCTTATTTTGTCAACTGTTGCATATCAATGATTTAGTACTCAGTTCATAGGTTTGGTGGAAATATTTAATTTAACTGAGGCTTGATCTGCTTTCTGATATGTGCATATATGTTCATATTTAAATATTTCTGTGATTTCTGACCTGTCAAATCAATTTCGTCATTTGACAGTTACAAAGGCATGATCTATTTCACATCGGTCAAATATAAATAGAACTAGATTTCAAAACAAGAAACGTTGTGGGTTTTTTGGGGGCAAATTTCTCAAATCTTCTTTCTTCCATTTGGTCTTCTGACATTCATCGTTCCCACTGGATTCAGAGATCCATGGGCTCAGGGAAAAAAAATGAGTTGGGAGGAAGTAGGGGCATAATGGATGTGTTACTGGATTAGTAATCCAGAACCCTGGGTCAATGTTAATGTTCTAGGGAATATGTGTTTGAATCTTACCATGGAAGATGGAGAAATTTAGATTGATTAAAATCGGGCATTAAAACCTAACATAATGGCAACCATGTTACCGTTGTTGATTGTCATTTAAAATTCATCCGATGTACTAATGTGCTTTAGGGAAGCAAATCTACCAGTATTACTTCGTGCCTTTGTCTGACTGTGTACCCACAGCAATATGGTTGATTCTTAAATGCCCTCTAAAGTGGCTGAACAAGCCATTCAGTTGTATTAAGCCACTGCAAAAAATAAAGAAAAGGAATGAAACTAGAAGGACCATCCAGCATTGACCTAGGCACCAAAAACAGCAAAGCCCCTGTTGACCCTGCAAAGTCCTTCTTACCAACATCTGGGACTAGTGCCAAAATTGGGGCAGCTTTTCTACAGACTAGAGAAGCAGCTTCCTAGCACAGTTATGCTTATGGAATCATACTTTAATGACAATGTTGCAGAACACTATCACCAGCCCTGAATGTGTCCTGATCCACTGTCTGGTGTTGTAACAGTGTGGTTTACAGCTGGAAGGAGCTGTGCTATGGGAGGTATAGAAAGGGAAGCAAGAGAGGATGGGGAGTGATGCTTTTGGTTAGGGATAGCATTATGGCTGTACTTTGGGTGAATGTTTCTGAGTGATTGTCCAGTAAATTGATTTATTTATTGTCAGGTGTACCGAAGTACAGTGAAAAGCTTTGTTTACGAGCAGTACAAGAAGATCATAGGCAGCAAAGATGTACAGCACAAAAAGACTTAGAGTATACAGGTTGCATTGCTTGTTGAGGCTAGAGAGTCCATTCATCTGTCTAATAACAGACGGGAGGTAGCTGATCTTGAACATGCTGGTGCGTGTGTCCAGGCTTCTGTAACTTGTGCCTGCCTGAAGAGGTTGTAGGAGAACATTACCGGAGTGCAATGGGTCTTTGATGATGTTGGCAGCCTTTCCACAGCAGCAAGCCATATCGAGGGATTGCTTGGATGGAAGGTTGGCTTCCATGATGGTCTGGGCTATGCACCTTCTGCAGTTTCTTATGATCATGGGTGGAGCAATTGCCATACCAGGCCATTATGCACATGGACAGTATGCTTTAAATGGTGCATCGGTAGAAGTTGGTGAGGGTGCTTATGGATATGCCAGACTTCCGAAGCCACCTGAGGAAGAAGAGGCATTGTTGTGCCTCCTTGAACATGTATATGGGTGGAAGTGACTAATAAGAAAAGGATGACCACCTTGTTGGGATAGTCAGTGGGAAATTATAAACCAAATATGTAAGGAGATCTCAGATCCCTGTAAGAATAATAGCGTTCTAATGGTAGGGGATTTTCACTTTCCAACCATAGACAGTCAGAGTGTAAAGGACTTAGATGGGAAAGAATTTGTTAATGTGTTCAAGAAAACTTTCTTATTCAATATGAAACCTATTAGAGAATGTACCTACTAGAGAAAGATTCTTACGTAACCTCTGTTGGGAAATAAGGCAGGGCAAGTGACTGATGTGTCAGTGGGGGAGCACTTTGGGGCAAGTGATCATAATTTTATTACTTTTAAAAAACTATGGAAAAGGATAGAACTGATCAAAAAGTTAAAGTTCTAAATTTAAGTAAGGTCAATTTTGATGGCGTTAGACAGGAGCTTTCAAAAGGTTATTGGGGATGCTTTAAAAAGAGATAACAAGACAGTATGTTCCTGGTAGTGTGAAGGGCAAGGCTAGTAGGTGTGGGGAATGCTGGATGAGTAGAGAAATTGAGGTTTGGTCATGAAAACAAAGGAGGCGTATGTCAAGTATAGACCACTGCGATCAAGTGAATCCTTCAAGTATATGTAGGTGTTAAGAGAGAAATTAGGAGGGCAAAAAGAGGACATGAGATATCTTTAGCAAATAGGTTTAAGGAGAATCCAAAGATATTCTATAAGTACATTAAGGCAAAAGAGTAGGAAGAGAATAGAGCCCCTTAAAGATCAATGTGGCTATCTATGTATGGAACCACAGGAAATGGGTGAGATACAAAACAAACTGTAGAAGAGGACATGGAAGCTAGGGAACTTGAGGAAATAAATAATGATGTCTTGAAATATTCCAGAAGAGAAGGTGCTGGAGATCTTAAACTGCATATAGGTAGATAGCCCTTGGACCGGATCAGGTGTTTTCCAGAAATTTGTGGGAAGCTAGGGAATAGCTTGCTGGGCCCCTTGTTGAGATGTCATCAACAGCAATGGCTTAGGTGCCAGAAGACTGGAGATTGGTTATTTTGGTGCCATTATTTAAGAAAGGCTGTAAGGAAAATCCAGGGAAATATAGGCTGGTGAGTCTCCTTTATTGGGAGGGGATGGCCTCATGGTATTAACGCTGGACTGTTACTCTAAAAACCCAGGTAATGTTCTGGGGACCTGGGTTCAAATCCCAACACGGCAGATGGTGGAATTTGAATTCAATAAATAATCTGGAATTAAGAGTCTCATGATGATCATGCAGCCATTGTCGATTGTCAGAAAAAAAGACATCTGGCTCCTAATGTCCTTTGGGGAGGGAAACTGCCATCCTTACCTGATCTGGCTTACATGTGACTCCAATCCCTCCAGACTCTTAACAGCCGTCTGGGTAATTAGAGACTGACAATAAATTCAATAAATTCTGGCCTGGTTAGCAATGCCCAAATCCCATGAATGAATAAAAAAAGAAATCAGTGATGGGTAAGTTTTTGGAGGGGATTCTGCGGGAGTGGACTTACATGCATTTAGAAAGGCAAGGACTGATTAGGAATAATCAACATGGGCGGGAAATTGTGTCTCACTAACGTCATTGAATTTCTGAAGAAGTGAAAAAGAGGATTGATAAAATAAAGTAGTCGTCGTTGTCTATATGGACTTCAGTAAAGTGTTTGACAAGGTTCCACATGGTAGACTGGTTAGTAAGGTGAGATCACATGGGATCCAGGGGGAGCTAACGAATTCAATACAAAATAGGTGTAAAGATAGGAAACAGAACATGATGGTAGAGGGTTGCTTTTCAGACTGTAAGTCTGGGACCAGCAGTGTGCCACAAGGATTGGTACTGGGTCCACAGTTTTTTGTCATTTATACCAATGATTTGAATATGAATACTGGGTGTATGGTTAGTAAGTTAGCTGATGATGCTAAAAGAGATGGTGCAGTGAACAGAGAAGAAGAGTATCACAGAGTACAATGGAACCTTAATCAGGTAGGCCAATGGGTCAAGGAGTGGCTAATGGATTTTAGATAAATGTGAGGTATTGCATTTTGATACGCTCATTCCTGAAGAAGGGCTTATGCCCGAAACGTCGATTCTCCTGCTCCTTGAATGCTACCTGACCTACTGCGCTTTTCCAGCAACTCATTTTTCAGCTCTGATCTCCAGCATCTGCAGTCCTCACTTTCTCATAATTGCATTTTGATAGTCAAACTGGGGCAGGACTCATACAGGTAATGGTAGGAACTTGCAGGGTGTTGCCCAGCAAAGAGATCCAGGGATGCAGGTGTATAGTTACTTGAAAGTGGAGTCATAGGTAGACAGGGTGATGAAAAAGCATTTGGTGTGCTTACCTTCATTAGTCAGAACATTGAGTATAGGAGTTGAGATGTCATGTTGCTGCTATACAGGAGATTGGTAAGGCCATGTTTAGAATACTGCTTTCAATTTTGGTTACCTTTCTAAAGGAAGGATATTCTTAAACTTAGCAGGGTGCAGAAAAGGTTTATAAGAATGTTGCTGGGCCTGGAAGGTTTGAGTGATAGGGAAAGGCAAAATAGGTTGGGGCTTTTTTCATCTGGAACATTAGAGGCTGAGGTGTGACCTAATAGAGGTTGATAAAATCATGAGGTGAATGGAGAGGGTGAATAGCCTAGGTCTTTTTCCTAGGTTGGGGGAGACCAATACCAGAGGACATCGATTTAAGGTGAGAGGGGAAAAGGACCTGAGTGGTAACTTTTCACACAGAGTATGGTGCATGTATGGAGCAAGCTGCTAGATGAAGAGAAGGGGGCAAACACAATTACAACATTTAAAAGGTATCTCAATGGGTATATAATTAGAAAGGGTTTAGAGGGATATCAGCCAAATTCTGGCAAATGGGACTAGGTCAGCTTGAGATGTCTGCTCGGTATGGATTAAAGGGTCTCTCGCCGTGCTGTATGACTCTATAACATTAACTCCAGGCTCCATGAAATCTCAAGGCATCATATCTAACACGTGCAAGGAAACCCTTTCCTCGTTACCACCTGCAGATCACATTGCCTTCCCTCTCAGTTGATGAATTAGGATTTGTGAACACTGTTGAATGTTGGATACTAATTGGAGGAAGCACAGAGGGTGGTGAAGATGCAGAATATCCTCTGGGTGGTGGACTTCTGTGTCCATCACCAAGAGGGCTCTGTAATATACTACTAATGGAGCTGAATAGGTCCTCAGGGAAAAGCTGTGGCATGTGGTGAGGGAACTAATAAGAGTAAGAAACCTACTTGATCTGTCCTCACCAATCTGCCCTGTTACTGTTCAAATTGCTGATGAAGCTTTGTCAGATTTAGCATGATCGAAAGAAGCTTTGATTATCGAGCAAGTCATTCGGTTATTGAGTGGAGGAAAAAAATCTGGGAACAGTACTGATCAATCTTAATAAAAAAATGATCTATTCTAGTGCACAGGAGATCAGAATCCATTCAGTTCAGAAGGTGCAAAGGTTTGAAAGACACACATAAGAAGTAAGTGCAGTGAGTAGGACAGACCCTTGATACTATTGTCAGTGCTGAGGAGCACCAAAACCTCATAGGTACAGCTGTCCCTGGCTATTTAAGACTATGCTTTGCATGCAAAACAATATATCACTTTCAGAAAACATGCCAAAATAGGACTGTAACAATTAGAAAATGTGCCAAACAGAAGACAGAATCCGCTGAGATGTGTAATGTTGGCACAAGAAATTTGTTGTGCTATCGATAGGAAGTGGAGGCCTGCAAGCCACAATCAGCTCTACCAAATATGACAATAACATAAGACTGACCAAGTATGTGTCACCATTCATTACAATTATGTGGAAGACAAATGGTATGTTGGTTTCCATCGCAAGTGGATCTGATTGTAGGAGCAAGAATATCTCACTGCAGTTGTGTAGGGCCTTGGTGAGACCATGTCTGGGAGTATTGTGTGCAGTTTTGATCTCCTTACTTAAAAAAGGGCTGTACTTGCCATAGAGATAGTGCAGCCAAGGTTCACCAGACTGATTCCTGTTTGGGCAGGATTGTCATTTCTAAAGACATTAGGTCAACTGGACCTGTATTTACTGGAGTTTGGAAAAATAAGAGGGGATCTCATCGAAACACATGAATTTCTGACAAGGTGGACAGACTAGATCCAGGGACAATATTTTCTCCTGACTGGGATATCTAGAGCAAGATATCACGATCTTAAGACACTGGGTAGACCAGTTTGGACTGAAATAGGGAGGAATTTCTTGATTTATAGAAGGATGAAGCTGTGAATTCTCTGTCACATAAATCAGTGGAAGCCAAGTCACTGAATATACTTTAAACAGAAATGGATTGATTTCATTTTATGTTATGGGTATAGCAGAGAGAGCTGGAGAATAACATTGGGATAGGGGATCTACCATGATCATATTGAATGGCAGAGCAGGCTCAATGGGCTAAATGGCTGACTCTTGCTTCTATTTTCCATGTTACTATGTTCCCATAGTGGACAGACCAACAATCCAATAGGTGGCAATGAACAAATCACAGTCTAGACTTATTTGTGTATGATGGACATGTCATTTTCTCAGCTTCACCTTGTGAAGATATCTTGGAACAGAGACTCTGTGCAGACTTTTATCACCTATTTCAGTGCCAGAACTAGGCAGAAAGTCCACAAGTTTAAAAGGATTTTCTGTCTGGGACAGAATCCAAGTCAACAGCCTTCATTGAGCAGTATTCTCAGTCCGAATTTATGAGATTTTGTGAGATAGTAAAAGATCCAGACTGCCTGAATTCACGAGATCAGAGATTTGCAGGAGATTGAGCAGTATTAAATTTAATTATGAGTACAAATCTAGAAATATTCCTCATGAAAATAATGTTTTGGGGGTGAGGGTGAAGGTGAGTGAGAATGTCAAGGTTAACACTGATTAACACTGAGGAGTGTAAGTATCACCCATAATGGTGATGTCAGGCAGACTTGTGGGGACAGCAGTGTAGGACTCTGAAAGTGTAAGACTCACTGGCCAGGCTTTCCTTATTCTCTTTGTAATGATGGACAGCAATGTGGGGCAGATAGACCTGTCTTCCCTCAGAGATAATAAAGTCAGTGGTCGGCCAACAGCTGGAGAACAAGCCCACCCCTCAGCCATACTGCACTGCAGGCAGGCTAATTCATTACAGAATAGGACTTCTATCCCTCAGTTGTGGAATGTAGCCCCAGTTCTAGCAATGCCACAGCTCCATATTGGGCATTATAGGGACTGCAGGTAAGTCCATAAAGGATCTTAGTGGATCCCAGATCCAAGTCAGTCAGGGGTGTGGGAGGGTCTTTTTCACCTTGGAGAGTGGAGTGGGTGAATGGTTTGGTTTCGAAGGTAGGAATGCAGGCTCCTATCTTTGGTTGGAGTGCCTCCCACAGTGGGCAAAGAGCAACCGCCAAAGGTAGAGCCATGTTCCATCCTGCCATTTATAACAAAACCGGCTGCCCACTCTTATCTGCCTGTCTGTCTTAACCATACCATGGTATGGGCAAAGAATTATTGGGGTTAGTTGAGCTGTGAGCAAGGTCTGTGAACTGTGAATTATTTATCTACTTACAGTGAGTGGCTTGCTGGTTTTGCTGATCACCCAGTCTCCAAATTATGAGAGGCAGCTCAGGGGTATAAATAAGGGAAGGTGGTGGTTAGACCTCCTGACCTACATTATATGCCTCCCCCACTCCTAACACTCTACTGAAAATACACTGAGTAGGGATATTTCATATCAAGTCAAAATTCTACTTTATTAGCATAATTTGTACATTGTTGCTGTCATACTAGACATCTAAGGTATCAATCCATTCAAGTTGGAACCGATATGGCCAAAAAAGGCTTTGCAAGTCAGTGTCATAAACAACCAGAGCCCAAAAGGTTTTCACCCTGTTCTATGGTTTTGGGAACATGAATCTGTGCAGTGGCAGGTTTGTTAAGGATTATTTTGTCATTAAGCATTCCTCACGAGGAGCAAAGCTTGTGACTGCTGCTTCCTTGGACTGCCTGACTATTGAATGCTTTATTGTGCGTCAGGTTAAAATGTCTGAATTGCTGGGAAAAAAAAGATGCAAGAACATTGGGGGATATGTTCTCTCAGGTTGCACTGATCCAGACAGGCATGATCCCACTGCTGTTTCAAAAGGACGTGGTGATGTAGTGATGTAGTGGTGGCGTCACTGAGCTAGTAATCCAGAATGACAGGCTAATGTTCTGGGGACCCAGGTTTGAATCCCACCGTTGCAGATGGTGAAATTTGAATCCCGTAACATCCAAGATAAAAAGATGCACTAATGATGACCGTGAAACCAACGATACTTGGCATTAGAAAAATCCAGCTTACTTTAGGGAAGGAAACCTGCCATTCTTAATCTGGTCTGAGGCCTACATGTGGCCTCCAATCCACAAACATGTCATTGACTCTTAATTGACATCTGGGCAATAAATGCTATTCTGGCCAGCGACAAATGAACATATGAAACGAAAAGTCTCTCCTCTGCCACTCTGATTGATTGGAGCTAATCATGAGAAGTGACCAGAGGGGGCAGGTTCCTAACACGACCAAGAGACTGCCCTAAGATGCTTCACTTTCAGTTGTATCCTCATGCAAATGTGGCCCTTTTCCGATTACAGACTAGGCCAGACTGCCAGCCAGATTCCGGCTGGGAAATCTATCTTGATAAGATAATTAAAAAACATGGTTGCTGGAAATCTGAAGCAAGCATAGGAATTGCTGAAGAAACTTAGCAGGTCTAATAGCATCTGTACAGAGAAAGCAGAGCTAGCGTTTAAGGTTCTGAACTCAGCTCTGAAGAAGGGTCAATGAATCCGAAATGTTAACTCTGCTTTCTCTCCATAAATCTATCCTGCTGCCTTTTCCAAATTAAAAATGATTTGTATCTGCAGTGGAATTAGCCTGTAGTAATTCTCCATTTTCTTTTCTGTTCCCACAGGTTGCATGTATGAAAAAGGTCCTCGACATTTTTATGATGACACCTGTGTAGTACCTGAAAAATTTGACAGTAAGTGAATCCACTTTTTTTTTTAAACATTGCCACGTCATAAGTGGGATTTAAAATTTGGGATGAGCACATCATGTAGAGTCAAATTGCTCTGTTTTGGGACAAAATTCCCAAACCCCCAAAAATTGTGGGTCTTTGAAATGCCAAGGGAGTTTGCCAATTTGCAAGTCGGGTTGGCTCAAGATGACTCAAATTTCCTTTTAGAGAAAATGGTGGAAGATTCAGAGAGATGTCTGTCAATCTCCACTGAATTCCCACTGCAATTACAGTTTTGCTAATCAGGACAGTCATCTGAGGAAATTCCTGAACCTTGTTTATCTTTGCTTCGGAATCAGTTTGTATAAGGAAGTTGTCTCCTTTCTCTATGGACTTGGTGATTGAAGGGTTGGTGGAATTGACAATGTTACTGAGGTGGCATGGTTGACAGAAAATTCAACAATAGAAGCTTATGTTTTGAAGTGCAGGCAGTTTATAGAGATGGTAGCATTAGAGGGGTAGGTGCTAATCCCTGTTTAGATTAGGTTAAAAATCACACGACACCAGCTTATAGTCCAACTGGTTTATTTGAAAGTACAAGCTCTTGGAGCACTGCTACTTTGTCAAGTAGCTAGCTCCTATCCAGGTGTGGCTGCTTTCTAAAGGAGCAGCGTTCCGAAAGCTTGTACTTTCAAATAATCCTTTTGGACTATAACCTGATGTTGTGTGACTTTTAACTTTATTCACCCCAGTCCACCACTAGCACCTCCACATCATGTTTAGATTAGGATCATCTGAGTTTCAGATTATGAATGCCATGTTTTATTTTAGTTAAAAATCACACAACACCAGGTTATAGTCCAACAGATTTAATTGGAAGCACTAGCTTTCGGAGCGCCGCTCCTTCATCAGGTGATTGTCAAGGAGCAGCTCTCCGAAAGCTACTGTGTTTCCAATTAAACCTGTTGGACTATAATCTGGTGTTGTGTGATTTTTAACTTTGTATACCTCAGTCCAACACCGGCATCTCTAAATCATGTTTTATTTTCTATCGATACATTCCCTCGTGTAGTTATTTGCCATACAACATCCTTCTGAAAGCTTTAAAAACTTCCGATAACAAACAACTCTTGCTTTGCCCTGAACACTATATTTAAGCAATCTGTCATCTGAAAATGCAGTTAAAATATTTTAATCATTCGAGGTTCAGAGAAGGAGACCATTTGTTTTTAGATGATTTCTACAGTCAGCTCTGCCCACTTGACATCTTTACTTGGGTGGTGAATGCTGAGGCAGCCATTTAGCAAGCTGCTCCAGTGGGCACACTATGGGTTGACCCCTGCATTTAATCCTCACTATAGATGTCCTAAAGCCTATGGGGTAGCCTAGAGCAATTATGTTGCATTTTTAACATCGAATAAAGCTCCCAGATGCATCCTGAAGAGAAGAACAAGCTGAAAGTCAAACCAAAGAAACATTTAGATGGGCTAAACATTCAGATGAGCAAAATGTTAGACTAACAAATGTTAAGGATGCTCTTAAAAGAGGAAAGTGTAATGGAGGAGTGGAGAGATTTGATTCCACAGAGGTGAACTTCAATGACTGTGTTGCAAAAGGAAGAGAAAGTTGTCACTTTTTTTTGGTTAATGGTGTTTCAGTACGATAGGAAGGGAGGAAACCTGACTGGTGAGACTCCAACGGAATTACAGGAGAATTAGCTGTGCAAACAGGAAGTGACAACACAAAGAGAAATTTAAAGAAGAAAATGGGGTTGGACATTGGTTTGAGGAATACGTGTTGGCAGTTTTCAAAGAGAAGGAACAGTAATGACATTTATAATACTACCCATAAAATTACAAATGGATAGCCAGTCTACTACCATCCAATTTGTGGCCTTGCCTGAGCTCAATCTCACTCCTAAGGTTATTTTATCAGCCTGTTTGGGATGACATCTATTTTCTTTTTATTTCACCATTTGCATATATCTAGCACTGTGGCAGGCTGGTTAGTAGTATGGCTACATAATTTGCTTCCATGGTTTTTTTTTGTCAGTAAGCCTACTGTCATTCCCCTATTTTACAAACCTATTTCTCAGGAAAGGCTTTAGAAACTTGCAGTGAATGACACATAGGTTGCAAAATTATTTGGCTTCTTATTGCTTCACCTACAATCCTATGTCTAGAGTATATGTGTGATTTTGAACAGTTTTAGGCAATATGGCAAAAAACATTATCTACCTTTAAACACCTTTCATTTGTGAAAGAGTCACAGTTGAAAATATTGTATTTGGAAACTATATGTGACACATATTGCAAATTGGCTCAAACATCCTCTCCATAAGTCATCAACAAATCACAATTGAACAGGTTACACGTAGCATCATTTTCCAAAACATAAATCACCTCAGGGTTGGCCTGTTTTTAAAACTCCCACACAGAGCAAAATTGGGAAATACAATATGGGAGATTAAATTTCTTTTGGGGTTTACCCATTCTCTTGTTGCAGTTTACATAAATTATCCACCAAATTTCTAAAGATAAATGATTGAGAAACCTTGGGCAAAATAATGGCACAAACTTCTGCTCTGGGAGAACCTACATTTTCAGACTTACTATGGGAGTCGCCACAGAATATTCACGTGTGTAAGAGAGAAAACAAGGGAGTGAAAAACAAAAATAGGCAACAAACCCCTGCCCTTAAAATCAGCTGTTAGCAATTGCTCCCAGTTCCATTTTGAAAACTTTTTCCTCTCCCCTGAGCTCTAATCAGTGATAACCCCCATTTCCTGAAAACCAGAAATTGTTCCCAGTGCTCCCTGGTTCTGACCTTCTACCACTGATGATCTTTCCTACCCCTTGGTTAATCTGTCAGCCTGGCCAGCTGCCAGGCAAGGAACACCAGAATACAGAAATGTTAATGAAATCCTCTCATTATGTCTGATAGGACTTAGCCACTCCTGGTCCTGTCAAATGCATAATCTTTTTTAGCTCAATGGCACTCACCCCATTATGATCAGGTTCCATGAGTAATTGAATTGAATAAACTACAAGTCAATTATTAGGAAACCACCCCATATTTCTGTATTAACTCAGTGAAGATCTTTTAAAGCATTAAACAGATTGTTCTTTTTCATTTTTGCAATGAAAGAGGACAAGCAGCAAACTATATCCCAAACACAAAATGCAAAAATATTACAGTTTGAATCCCGAAAAGTGTGATTCAATGTAGGAAATTGACCAGTTTGTGTAAGAATGGGGAGAAATTGTTGGAGTAGGCTCAGATTCTATGATTTTACCTCCTCGCAATAATCTAATGATATTTAACAAACATGCTTTCAGTACCTAGTCAGCATGCATTGTAACATATCAATGCTTAATTCCAGCAGCAGAAATTTCTCCTTCACTTATACTCAAAAGTAATTTGCTTACCTAGCAGAGTGGTATGTTGCAGCTGAATGTGTTCAGTTCATTGTTCACTTATCATAATTTCACAACTTAAGTTTGGTGCTCCAGGTCTTGGAATAAGCCCCAGTTTAGTGACAAAAGGTGCCTTGTTTTTAGTGTAAAATGTTCAGTGCTATCGTGAGAAAACAAAGCCTGACACAGAACCAAGGGTCATTGTGGTGAATGGTGAATGCTATGACTACGTGTGGTTAATCTTGCAGTTTTTAATTCGAGCATGGATCCTCACTGTTGAAGAAATGGGAGCTACAGGGTTCCAGCCTCATTTCTGCTATTGTCCTTGCTATCACTGAGACTTGGCGTTAGGAGGGGAGCCTTATAAAGTCTTATAAACCTGCACCATTCACGGTTTATAAACTTTCAGTTATAATCAGGTGACACTGAGAATCCAAATTGAAATGTGTCAGAGTTGAAATTGGGATGATGTAATAATCTTGTGAAATGTAATAGTTGTTCCAGAAGATTTTCATGAAACTTGGTCAAATCAGATCCGTGTATTAGAAGAGGTATAAACGATGTATTTCACATTTGGCTGAGGTCACAAATATTTAGCTACTACTTCTTGAAAGATTGACTGTCAATACCAAGAGCATGACTTTCGAAATAGATGATGGTTAAAAAGGCTTGTGTGTTTATGTGTGCGCACATGCGTGTGTGCTTGTGTGTATGCATGTGTGTGCATGCATGTGCACGTGTGTGCATGTGTGTTTGTGTGAGAGAGAGAGAGAGCTCTTGCTTGAGGTTTCTTTCAGTACTTTTTAATCTTGCTTCAGTGATTTTTTAAAAATTATTTTCCATTATGTATCAGCCATAAGCTTTTTCAAATTTAGTTTATATGTCTAGTTTGGAAGTACAAACAGTTTTATAGTGTACATGTAGAAACATAGAAAATTCAATTGGGGTAGGCCATTCAGCCTATCAAAACAGCTCTGCTATTCAACAAGATCATGGCTGATCCCCTATCCCAATGCCATACTCTCCCTATACCCTTTACACATTTGGGCTTTAGAAATCTATTTCTTTCCTAAGTGTATTTGGTGATTTGGTCTCCACAGTCTTCTGGCGCAGTGAACACCACAAGTTCACCACCTTCTAACTGAAGAACGTTCTCCCTCTCTCAGTCCGAAATGGCCTACCATGTATATACTGAGACCATGATCCATTGCTCAGGGGAAACATTATCCTGGTGTCCAGCCCTGTAGAATTCATTCAAGAGAATCAGTTTTGACTCTCCAAATTGATTTCACACAGAATTGCTGCAGGCTTTAGACAGATGCACTCATTTTCTAAGTTTCAAAGCCTGGTTCCAGAGAAACAATGACAGTATGCAATTATTTTTGAATTGCATAGCATAGTCCACCTATTTAAGCTTCCCTAAGCACTTCACAGGAGCATTACTGAACAAAATTTGACAACGAGACATAGAGTAGGGGAGGAAACTAAAAGCCTGGTTAAAGAGTTGGCTGACAAGCAGCATCCTAAGGGAAGAAAGAGAGATGGAGGTTTGAGAGGGACTTCCAGAGCTTAAGGCTTAGGCAGCTGAAGGCACAGTCATCAATGGATATTGCAAATCACTGGTGTGGAAGAGGCTAGAATTGGGATAGCACAAAAACTGCAGTGGGTTGGAGAACTATAGGAAATGACAGAGGTAGAGAGTGGTGAGGTAATGGACTGATTTGAGATCAAGGATGAAGATTTTAAAATCATGAGGTTGTTAAACCTGGAGCTAGAGCTATCACACGAGTGATGAATAAGTGAGACTTGATGCAAGTTAGGACATAGCTGCAGAGTTTTAGATGTGTTTAAATGTATAGAGCCTATGAATTAAGAGGCCAGCCAGAGGAATTAGATTTGATTATTTGATCGAATACTAATTTCTGACAAATGTGAAACATGCCCGAAAACGTCGATTCTCCTGTTCCTTTGATGCTGCCTGGCCTGCTGCGCTTTTCCAGCAACACATTTTTAAGCTCTGATCTCCTGCATCTGCAGTCCACACTTTCTCCTAAATGTGAAACATTGCATGGTGTTAATGTTTCCACAGGTGACATCAAACAGGAGCCAGGCATATATCGGGAAGGACCCACTTACCAGCGTAGAGGCTCTCTCCAGCTTTGGCAGTTTCTAGTGGCTCTGCTGGATGATCCAGCAAACTCGCACTTTATTGCATGGACGGGACGTGGCATGGAATTCAAACTCATCGAGCCGGAGGAGGTGGGTTTCCATTGTTAGCACAACTTTAGTAAAATGTCATGGGGCACCTATTCAGCAAAGGAAGACTGGGAGGTTATGTGGTGGTGAGGGGTAATGAAATGTAGGGGATTGGTTGTTTAGTTGGCTAAATGGCCAGTTTGGAGTGCGTTGCGATGCCAACAGTCTGTTCTCAGATTTAATCCTCTTGTTCTGAAATTGAAATGGAATTTAATTGACTGGTGATCACTGCTGTCTTCAGTTATGTGCTTTACTGCAGCAAAGCAGGACACAACCTGGTTTGCGTAAATTGTTTACTGGCTCCAGATACCCCAAGAGTAATTAATTGGTCTGATCAATTGATCAGCTCATTTGACCAGGTCAATTTCTAACTAATTTGAAGAAATAACAACACATTACGATGTGCCCAGGTGAATGCGCACCCAAAGATTTGGTTGCAATATGACAAACAGATCTTTTCATCATGCAGTGCTACTCTACCTCTGGACCAGAAGGTTGGGAGTCAGATCCTACCTGCTCAAGAGGTCTGTTGTGACATTTTTGAACAGGTTGATGAAAATAACCACAAATGGGCCCAGTCATCCAAATCTCATAGTCTTGATCTGGGAGTGTGACTGGTTTTGCAGCTAAGAGCTGACAGATTGACTGGCAGCATTGAGTGTTCTTGAATGCTTAAAATTATGTAACTTCTTCTGCTATTTTGTTGAATTACATCCTGATTCGCTGGGAACAAATTGTGCTGAAATTTCATGCCAGGAAATTTGGGGGAACGTTAACTATGACTCGTTGCCATCAATTTAAATGGAAACCATCTACACCATGCACCTGGGATCAGGAGTTAACATTCTTCAATCGAGCTGTGAAGTTCGAAAAGCCACCCAAGTCTGTGAGAGTATGTATGTACGGACGAATGTATAATTTCAATTTTACTTGCACTGACCGACACGAATGGTAGTTGGATAAGGTGAGAGTACCTTGCAAAGAACAAACAGGCCAGAGACAAGCCACACTCCATTTAAAGTACACACGATCACAGCCACACCTCAATCTTAAAAGGGCAGTGCAGTTCAAATAGTGAACATAAATAATAGGAAACATTGATGAGAACAGAATATAGTGAGCTTTTACTCAGCAGTGTCCAGCAGGATAAGCAAAATTGCTCTTGAGGTAAGTCTCACTATTAATAACAATTCCAAATTTAGATCTGTTGATTTCAGAATCATTGTTTTGACATTTACATTGAATCTAATGTGGAACCTGTGTGGCTTGAGTTGGCTACTGGTCTGAGTCATACCAAGGACAGACAATTTAATCCAATCATTTACAGTCATACGGCATTGAAACAGACCCTTCGGTCTAACTCATCCATGCCGACCATACATCCTAATCTGACCTAGTCTCATTTGCCAGTATTGGCTCATATCCCTTTAAACCCTTCCTATTCATATATCCACCCAGATGCCTTTTAAATATTTTAATTGTACCAGCCTTCACCACTTCCTCTGACAGCTCATTCCATACACGCACTACCCTCTGTGTAAAAAAGTTACCCTTCAAGTCCTTTTTAACACTTCCCTTCTCACCTAAAACCTATGCCATCTAGTTTTGGACTCCACCACTTTATGAAAAGGACCTTGGCTATTCATCCTACCCATGCCCCTCATGATTTTATAATTCTCTTTAAGATTATCTTTCAGCTTCCTACGCTCCAAGGAAAAAAATACCCCAGCCTATTCAGACTCTCCCTATAGCTCAAACTTTCCAGTACCAGCAACGTCCTTGTAAAATCTTTTCTGCACCCTCTCAAGTTTAATAGCATCCTTCCTCAGATCAACTTATTGTTAATTTGCAGCAAATTTTATGTACCAGCAATAGATTATTTGTTTGAAATGGGCAGCAATATTTTACAGTCCATATAAAATTGACCAGGTTGGTGACTTGCAGAAGAGTTACACCCAAAATGTCGACTTCTCCACCTCCTGATGCTACCTGGCTTGCTGTGTTCTTCCAGCCTCCTGCTTGTCTAACTTGGACTCCAGCATCTGCAGTTTTTTTTGTCTCTGGTGACCTTATCCTTGCAGCTGAAGCTTTCTTTATAACCAGCTATTATAACTGACAAAGACCTGATAATTGTGATCATGAAGTAGAAACTCAGTAAATATACAGCATTCTCCATTAGGTTTAATGATATCTTGGAATCATACAATACCGAAGAAACACTTTAGCCCACCAAATGCATTACACCTACATGAGCATTTTATACGAGCACTGTGTCCATGCTATAATGTGTTTAGGCTTTAACTGAACACATGTGGGATAGATGGTGAGCTTGACAGGAAGTTTATGCAAAAGAAAATTCTTCAGTTGAGTACTTTAATGCTAAGATAAACGATGGATTCCTGTTAGTGTTAGAGTTATACTGGAACAGAAAATAATTTACTTTAAATAATAATGCTTGATTTATGAAAATCTTCCCATATTTGTTGACTGAATTTAGATGCTTGAGTGCTTATTCTCATAAATAAAAGATCCACTTGCATATTATGGAATAATTTCTCTGGAGTCAGAACCAAGTTAAAAATTTTTAAAGGAATACTTTGTATACTTTCCAGTAATTTCAGTATAAATGTCCTGTTGGACAATTATTTGATAAGACTGACCCCCACACTAAACAGCGCCTGGACTCATGACTTTGCATTCCTGCCAAAACCTTTATTCCAAGCGCTTTTACAGCTTTTTGCTTTTGAACTGAGTTTTGAGAGGTTGCTGAAAATTGTGTGTTTTATGTCCAGGACAAACAAACAAAAACATGTTCAGACTAGCCTGGGGGAATGTTGCTCACTCCTCCTCTGGCTGTGGAGATGTGTGCATTTCTGTTGCCTCACGTTTCTCTATGAAGGACTAGTAGATCACAACAGTGTGAAGCTTGTGGACTTTGTCAATGACTGGAGTGAAGTGCAAGGGAATGATTCAGTCTAGCATTGCCGAGTCTCTTTGCTGCAAAACTCTTAGGTCGCTTATGAACATTAGTATAACAACACAATTGTCTTATTGCTTTTGATTCACTGGGCATTATAAAAGGGTAGAAATTCATCTTGGGCAGTGGCGCACATTGAATATAAATGACCTCTTACCAGCAGAGACTGATATTTTAATTCCATTGGCATGCAATGGAAGAAAATGTTGAACTTTGTGTATATCCGGCAGTCATTCAACACCACTTGTTTTAGTCCAGAGATATATTCCTAACCTAAAATATTCTTTAATGATTTCTATATTAAAATTACAATTTATGTATTTACTAATTTTCTTACCATTTATCAAAGGGAGTAAATGCACGTTTTAAGCTGATGTTGAAGTTAAGTTGTGATGGATAATATTGGCTGGAATGGCTCTGCAGTAGCATTGCAGTCCCGAATAGGCAATATATTCCATCTGGGGCAAACCAAACCCAGTAGTCTTGATTTCTATCCTGTGTATTCAAACCGGGAGCAATATAAATATAAGGCAATTTGCGCAGTAGGTTGTGCACCACCAGTAACGTATTAATTTACCACCTTTCATGTAGTAAAACTTCTTTAGACCCTTCACTGGAGCAATATAAGACAAAACATGACACTGAGTCAAATAAGGTGATATTAGCAGAAATGGCCAAACCCTTGATGAAAGCATTATGTGTCTTAAAGAAGGAAAGGTAAAAGGGCTCTGAGGTTTTGGATGAGAATTCCAGAGTTTAGGACCTAGGCAACTGAAGCCCAATGATTAAAACTGGGGACACTCAGGTGGTCAGAAGTCTGAGAGGGTTGTAGGACTGAAGGAGGTTGCGGAGAAAGAATGGAGTGAGGACATGGAGAGCTTTGGAAATAAGAGTAAATATTACGCAGCCTATAACATGTAATTGTGCATTGTCAAAAACAAAACTCTAATGTGTATCTTATCACCATATTGCATGAAGGGCAATCGAACATATGCTTCAAATGAATGTTACAGATTTAGCAAGGTAAATGGAACTCAGGAAGTGGAGGAGATCCGTTACTAGTTCAGCTGGAGTGTAACTGGAACTGCTCTGTCAATGTAACCTGACCAATACGACAGTGAGGACAAAGGTGCACATCTACATGTAACATTCTCATTTCTATTATAGATTCAAAAGGCTGGAGATAATATGAAAGAAATAGTACTTGTTTGTGAAGAAAGAAATCAATAATAACTGGCCCCAGTTCAAATTTAAACCATAATGTGTTTGAACTGCTGTCTTTGGATCATACATAGATTGTTAGGAGACATGGTTCCTGGTAATTCAGGAGTCAAGAACCACAAGGAAACTCAGTCCCAAATGGGAAATAAAAAAAAACCCTTGGGCATGGAAGTCTTTAATTCACAATTTTTGAAATACAAATGTAAAGAACTGTTCACCTTTAGATATGGTATTACAAATTGGATTATTGGGGATTATCTTGCAAAGTTACCTATTATACTGATCGCCATTATGTAAATGTTCAAGTGCATCAGAATATCTTTTCATTGTGAAAAGTGGTCTTATGCATTTGAAATGAAAGAAAACACTTTCTGTGATCTCCATTAAAATATGCAAGGTGATTATAATGCCCGGAGTCCTTTCTCAATAAGCACTAAAGCCTTCAGCAGCTTTCTCTAACAGAAACAAAAGTAACCTGTTCCTGGTCTGCTTTGACTGATGGAATATTAGCTGTAGAAGAAGTGGGAAAAAAAGCAGTCAGCTTTTTAATTTTCAATAACTCAATTGTTTACATTTCCCAATGTTCATGGGAAGACCATGGGTTTCATTGTTCTTGAGCTGAAAATGTGTTGCTGGAAAAGCGCAGCAGGTCAGGCAGCATCCAAGGAGCAGGAGAATTCCTGAAGAAGGGCTTATGCCCGAAACATTGATTCTCCTGCTCCTTGAATGCTGCCTGACCTGCTGCGCTTTTCCAGCAACACATTTTCAGCTCTGATCTCCAACATCTGTAGTCCTCACTTTCTCCTCCTCCACTGTTCTTGAACCAACCTGTTCAAAAGCCTTATTGCACACCTCTGGAACAGGTGGGACATGAACCCAGACTGCCTGGTTCAAAGGTAGGGCTACTTCCACTGCACCAAGTTTCAAGAACACTTGAACTGCTTGCTCCAGCTGAGGGCTGAGTTCACAGTTTGGTTGTCATAGAGTCATAGAGATGTACAGCATGGAAACAGACCCTTCGGTCCAACCTGTCCGTGCCAACCAGATATCCCAACCCAATCTAGTCCCACCTGCCAGCACCCGGCCCATATCCCTCCAAACCCTTCCTATTCATATACCCATCCAAATGCCTCTTAAATGTTGCAATTGTACCAGCCTCCACCACATCCTCTGGCAGCTCATTCCATACACGTACCACCCTCTCCGTGAAAAAGTTGCCCCTTAGGTCTCTTTTATATCTTCCCCCTCTCACCCTAAACCTATGCCCTCTAGTTCTGGACTCCCCGACCTCAGGGAAAAGACTTTGTCTATTTATCCTATCCATGCCCCTCATAATTTTGTAAACTTCAGCCTCTGACGCTCCAGGGAAAACAGCCCCAGCCTGTTCAGCCTCTCCCTGTAGCTCAAATCCTCCAACCCTGGCAACATCCTTGTAAATCTTTTCTGAACCCTTTCAAGTTTCACAACATCTTTCCAATAGGAAGGAGACCAGAAACGCACGCAATATTCCAACAGTGATCATTGACGTGGTTAACAGGTGTAAACAAATCTTCAATGTGACTATTGAAGTAGGTGTTTGTTTGTACAATGGATTGACTGCTTGAGGGAGTTTATGACTTTTTTTAAGCGGCATTTTTTTCAGTGTGCCATGTGGTTTCAGCTAAAGTTCTACTAGTTAGAATTATTGAAGTCTGTCCGCAGTGGATATTGGAGGGATGCAGGGAATTCCTGAAGAAGGGCTTATTCCCGAAACGTCGATTCTCCTGCTCCTTTGATGCTGCCTGACCTGCTGCGCTTTTCCAGCAACACATTTGTATGCATAAATTTTTTTTTCCCTTAATAGTAGGTTGTGGCAGATGAATTTCTGCAGGTGTCTGTGCTGGAACCTTGGCTTTTTCTGATTGGTATCAATGACTAAGGTGAAGGAGATAGGTCTTGGCATGTAAGCTTACAAGTGACACAGAGGTAGGAAAGTTTGTTGTGAAGTGGAGACAAGGAAGTTGCAGACAGATATAGATGGGTTGAGTGAGTGAACAAAGTTTTAGTAAATGGAGTATAACATGGAAAAGTTGTTCACTTTGAAAGGAAGAATTAAAAGGTGGAATTATTGTTTAAACAGAGAATGACTGCAGAATTCTAAGGTGCAAAGGGGATCTAGATGTTCTCAAGCAGAAGTCACTAAACATTTGCATGCAAGTACCTAGAAGACTAATGGAATACTACCCTTTATTATTGAACTGAAAAGTAAGAACTCAAATCAGATCAAATTACTACTGATGCTGAAGTGAAATAAAAGTCAGGAGTTGCTGCAGAAACTTACGAGATATGACACCATCTGTGAGTTTCACCAGCATGTTCTGCTTTTATTATAAAATACTGATTTTTTTTCAGATACTTGGGCCTTAGTGAGACTATATCTCAAAAATTGTATGCAGTTTTGTGTCCTGATTTTAGGAACAATCTCAAAATGATGCAGGCTGTTCAGATGAGGTTCATTGGAATAATAACTAGACTGAGTGAGCTGTCTTATGAGGAAAAATTGGGAGGACTAAGCCTCTTTTCATTGTAGAAGTGTGAGGGGTGATTTCACTGAAATGTATAAGATCCTGAATGGTTTTAACAAGGTGTGTGTGGAAAGGGTGTGTTCTCCTTGTGGTGAGTTCAGAACTGGGGAAGGAAGTGATAAGAGTCCAATCAGGGAAGGGGCCAAATGAGACTTGGTATTGGGAAATAAGCCCGGTTAGGTAACTGAAGTTTCAGTGACGGAGCATTTTGAAACAGTGATCATAATTCCAGAAGTTTTAAGTTGCTTGTGGATAAGGATAAGAGTTATCCTTGGGTAAAAGTACTAAACTGGGGGAGGATAACTGCGACAATATTAGGCAGGAACTAGGGAATATAGATTGGGGCTGGCTGTTTGAGGATAAATCCACATCTATCATGTGGGAATCTTTCAAAGGCTGGTTGATTTGGGTTCAGGACCAGCATGTTCCTATAAAAATGTCGGATAAGGATGGCAAGATTTGGGAACCTTGGATGACCAAGAGAAACTGTGAACCTAAACAGAAAGAACGAGGAAGCAGATGTAAGGTATAGGAATCAGAAGGCAGACAGAGCCCTCACGGAATATAAAGAAAGGAGGGAAAAAGTTAAACCAGGAGTTGGGAGGGCTAAAAGGGCCACAAAGTGGTAAACAGGATTAAGGAAAATCCCAAGATGTTTTTTATACAAGGAGCAAGGGGGTACCTAGGGTCGGTCCATTCAGGAACAAAGATGGAAATTGGAGCCGGAGGATGTGGTTGAGATCCTTAGCTGTCCTGTGGTAAACCTCTATCAAATTCTTAATTAAGGTCCTTGATACTTCGCATCAATATTCACAAAGGAGATGGATTTGGTGGATGATACACCTATAGAGGGGTATGCTGATATTCTAGGACATGTCGATATAAGATTGGAGGTGTTGGGTGTAGCCTTAATGTAGGTAGTCCCCAGGACCTAATGGGATCTATCCCAGACTTCTGAGGGAGGCAAGGCAAGAAATTGCTGGGACCTTGTACAAAATCTTTGTATTCTTTCTAACCAAATGAGAGATCCGAGAAGACTGGAGGAATAGCCTTTGTTTAAGAAGAGCAATGGAAATAATCCAGGAAATTACAGGCTGGTGAACCTTACAATAGTGGAAGAGAAATTATTGGAGAAGATTTTTAGAGACAGGATTTAATCACATTTGGTAAAATATGGACTAAATAATGACAGGCAGCATGGCTATGTGCAGGAAAGGTTGTGTCTCACAGACTTGATTGAGTTTTTTGAGGAAGTGACAAAGATGGGTGAGGGCAGAGTGGTGGATGTTGTCACTAGATTTTAGCAAGGTCTTTGACAAGGTCCTTCCTGGCAGGCTGACACAAAGGTGAAGTCACATGGGATCCATGGTGAGCTGGTAAGTTGGATACAGAACTGTCTTTAGCATGAAAGACAGAGAGTTGAGATAGAAAGGTGTTTTTCTGACTGCAGAACTGTGACCAGTGTTGTTCCACAGGGATCAGTGCTGGGAAGATTTCCAGAGAATATAGCAGGATATAGAGAGGCTGAAGACTTGAATGGAGAAATGGCAGATGAAGTTTAATCTGGACAAATGCAAGATGATAAATTTTGGAAGGTCTAATGCAGACGGTAGTAAACAGTAAATGGCAGAACCTTTCAAAGCATTAACCTACAGAGGGGTTTAGTAAGGCAACATTTGGAATATTGCATACAGTATTGGTTGCTACACCACTAAAAGGATGTGAAGGCTTTGGAAAGGACAAAGAAATATTTTACGAGGATGTTGTCTGGTTTGGAGAGTATCAGCTACGAGGAGACATTGGATGAGCTTAGTTTGTTTTCAGTTGAATTTCAAAGGCTGAAGGGTGACTTGATAGAAATTTAGAAAGATATGAGAAGCATGGATAGTCTAAGTCTTTTTCCCTGACTAGAAACGTCAATTGTTAGGTGACATGGTTTAAATAACAGGGGGAAAGTTTAAAGGAAATGTGAGAAACAAGCTTTAACACAGAGAGTGGTAAGTGCTTGGAATGTGCTGCCAGAGGAGGTGGCAGAAGCAGATACAATAGCAGCATTTAAGAGGAATCTTGATAGATACACGGACATGCAGGGATTAAAGGGATATGGACTGAATAGAGGCACAAGGTTTTTATTTTAGAAAGGCGTTATGTGTTGGTGCAAACTTGCTGGGCCAAAGGGCCTGCTTCTGTGCTGTATTTAGTTCTTTTGCACTTTGTACTAATAGTGTAAACTGTGTGTTATTTTGTGGATTGCAGTTTATTCCACAAACTGCATTTGCTCCTGAGTGTTACTGTGTGAACTGCTTTCAATTTAATGTTAAGGAAAATGGGTTTTAGACACCAAAGGTTGAATTTTCTATGGAAGCAGTTATGAGACAGGACCAGGAGCAAAGTTGTAAAACTGCAGTTGGCTCAGCTAATTATTGCTTCTGATTGGAGGAGGAGTCAGTATGATCTCCCATTTCCCTCAGCTGTGCTCACCTCTCCCAGTGGGGCACTGTTAATGTTAGTTTACATCCAGAAAAATAGAGGAACAATGTCAGAAAACTAAGTTAGTTCTAGTCATTCTGATGTCCCATAAAATTTACTTCTTAGTTTTGTTTCAAGTAACTGTTTGTTTCTCTTTTTGTGTCATTTCCACTACAAGGGAAACCTAATACTGTACCTGTGAGAAAGAAGAAAAACACAAAATAGGAAAGGCACAGCGATTAAACTCAGAAAACATGAACAGATATTAAAGAATTGAAAGAGGAGTGAAGTGTGTTTTCCTTGGAGCGTCGGACGCTGAGGGGAAACCTTATAGAGGTTGATAAAATCATGAAGGACATAGATAGGAAAAATAGACAAGGTCTTTTTCCTGGGGTGGGGGAGTCCAGAACTAGAGGACATAGTTTTAGGATGAGAGAGCAAAGATTTAAAAGGGACATAAGGGACAACTTTTTCACACAAAGGATGGTGTCACGTATGGAATGAGCTGCCAGTGGAAGTGGAGGCTGATTCAATTACAACAATTAAAAGGCATTTGGTTGGATATGGGAATTGGAATGGTTTAGAGGGATATGGACCAAGTGCTAGCGAATGGGACAAGATTAAATTAGGATATCCGGTTGGCATGGACAAGTTGGGCCAAAGGATCTGTTTCTGTGCTGTACATCTCTATAGTTCTATGACTCTATGAAAGACTAATAAAAAAGGGAAGTAGAATTAATTATACATTAATCACTAATAAATGTGAAAATGATAGAAATTAACTATTCTTTTATCTTGAATGTCAAATCTTAGTTTGCAATCAGTAACTTGATTTCTTTTTAATAGAAATACAACTTTTGTGATGCAGATTTAATTATTAGTGTGAAAAGAATTATTTAAAACTGACAGTTGGCTCAGTCTTGGAACAGGATTTTTTGTTTTATTTTCCTTTAAAAGTCTTGATTACAGTGTATTTACTGCATTAGACCTCAGTACACAATACCAGAGGGAAAAAAACCCAGCAAAGGCAACAGACAATTGGGAATTGCAACAAAATCAACAACTTGCAATTATATAGCATCTCTAATATATAAAAAAAACTGCCCAAAGTGATTTACAGAGGTGTGGTTAGAGAAAAACATTTGGCTAAACTGAGTCAAAAATTTTAGGAGGGCTGACTGAAACCATGATCAAAAAGGTGGATTTTAAGGAGCATGTTAAGAGAGAATAGCAATGTTAGGGAGGCCATGAAAAGTATGGAGCACTTAAACTCATATCAATAATAGAGGGCTAATGATTGTTATATAGGCTTGCTTTGTTTGAATGTAAATGCCTGATTCAGAATATAATTTATATTTTGTTTTCCATAGCTTCTCTGAAATTTATGGGTTGTTTAAGTTTAGCGTGAAATGTAGGTTAGATTACTTACAGTGTGGAAACAGGTCCTTCGGCCCAACAAGTCCACACTGACCCTCCAAAGAGCAACCCACCCAGCCCCCTACATTTACCCCTTCACCTAACACTATGGGCAGTTTGCATGGCCAATTCACCTATCCTGCACATCTTTGGACTACAGGAGGATACCGGAGCAAATCCATGCAGACACAGGGAGAATGTGCAAACTCCACACAGACAGTTGCCTGAGGCGGGAATTGAACCCAGGTCTCTGGTACTGTGAGGCAGCAGTGCTAACCACAGTGCTGCCCATAAGACTCGACTCTGATGGGATTCGAACCCACAACCTTTGAATAGCAACCTTAACAAAGGCGGACAAGTCCAACGCGCTTGCCATTGCACCACAGAGCCAGCCCTTGTTGTAGACAATCGTTTATTTTCCAGTTTGCATGTTCTGATAGCTTCAAGTCCATTATTGAGAGGATTTCATTCAGTGCAGTGTTTTGGTTTGAATGCTATTCCAATAAGCTGGAATCATTCCTGACATGCGTATGTCAGATGTTACCAACGATTACATTTTTAACGTGTTCAAATCTGTCTCGATGAAATTACTGAACTAGTGCCAGCATGTAAATGATTGAGTACTGGGGCCTCAGGTTCATTGGGAAAAGAATTTTGGACCATAAGGCATGAGGGTATTGGCCTGAAATATTGTTTCTACATTTCGTGGAACTACGGTTGAAATGTGTAAATCATAATGTTATATTAATGGCAATGTTTTCTGAATTAGGTAGCGCGACGTTGGGGAATCCAGAAGAATCGTCCTGCTATGAATTATGACAAGCTGAGCCGTTCACTGCGCTATTACTATGAGAAAGGCATCATGCAGAAAGTAAGGGACAAGCTTGAGTCATTTTATTCATAATTTCTTCAAATGTTAGTTGAATAATATCCAGATGAGATACAGATATATTGCATGCCGATTGGAGTGGGGGAAACCCCCATGTATGACACATTTCAATCCAATTAAATGGATTCCCATTGTTTTTAAGAATATCCAATGCCTTTCTTGGACCTGTAACTTGGAGCTCTACATTTGCATTCTTTTAATCCTCAGGACTTATACTGAGTCAAAAGACTGTCAAGAATACCTCATCTAAGTAATGATTGCTTCTCCATTCATTCTGGATTCGGCAAAAGTTCAACTGGGCAACATAGTCAGAAACTATGTGGTTCAGAATAAATAAGTACAAAGTTTAATCTGCTCGATATTTGCTGTGATAGTTGATATAAGAGAAGTATATTGTTCAGGTTTCCATCGCCTGACTTTTTACTTGGCTGCTTCCAGAGGCATGTATTTTGGCAATCAGAGTCATCTGTGATCTCCAAAATTTACACTTAAAACTCTGCCAACACCTGTTGACATTGGACAATAAAATCTCAAAATGTCTTAGTTCAATCTGCAATGGAGTAGCACTTCTGTTCAGTACGTGTTTGTGCCCTTTGCCTCTTCTGATATTTTGAATTCAGTGCATTTGCACCTTTTAAGTTAGCAACCTAGTTTTTTTTTCAGTCCTTCTGGGGTACCTGCCTCAGTAAGAAAGAGAGATGTTGGAGTAGCACTTTACCACAGGATGAGTGGATGACTGGGAGCTCGAGCAATTAACAAGAGCTCGACAATTAACAATATGATGGACGTCGAAAGATATCCAACATTCAACTAAAAGAAAGCACATACAAGAATCTAATCATTTGAACACATCCTTATAAATTGGAGGAGTAAAAAGAACAGCATAGGGTGACAAGGCAGGTAGTAAGAGCTACAAAAAGGAGGTGAAAGAAAACTGCAAAGGAAGTTAAAATTAACAGAGGATTGGAGTTTATTGCTTTGGATCCACTATGTCATCAACAAATGGGAAATCAGTTCTTGCTAGCAACAGGATCGATAATACAGTTTTCCAGAGCTCTTGGCTCTGCTTGATCAATCATATGTGTGGCAGCTCTGGGGTCTTCGCAGCCCCAATAGGAAAGGTACATATGCCATAGCAATTTGTGGACCACAAGGGCAGCTTAATATGAGGGTGTCCTTAGAGGTGTGAATGAAAAGCAAAAATGATGAAAATGCAACATATTAATTCTTTCATTCGGCAGCAAGAGTGTGTTTTCTTACCCACATGCTATCCTTGGTGCATGGAACTGTTATTTCCTTTTGAATGCGTGCTAACATGTAGTACTTGGAACCATGGATTGATGTGGGGTTATGAGGAATCCTGAGGGAATGGGTAAAGATACAAAAAGTTACAGAAGAGGTGATGACTTAGTAGTATTGTTGCTGGACTGTTAGTCCAGACACTCAACTAATATTCGGGGGACCTAGGTTTGAATCCCATTGTGACAGGTAGTGGAATTTGAGTTCAACAAATATCCAAACTGAGAGTCTAACAGCACCACAAATCCATTGTTGGTTGTTGTAAACACCCATTTTGTTCACTCATGTCCTTTAGGGAATTAGATTGCTGACCTTACCTGGTGTGGCCTACATGTGATGCCAAACCCCATACCAATGCAGTTGATTCTTAACTGCCCCTGTCTAGGAAATAAATGCTGGCCTAGCCAGCGGTGCCCTGATCCTGTGAATGAGTAACAAAAAAGATGGGGATGATTGTCGTGGCAAGAGCGCTGGTGTGAGTGTTGGAGGGATATTTTAGGTTTTTTCCTATTATTTTACTTTGTGGACAGTGTTGGAGCTCCAAAGCAGGCTGTCTGTCCAAGCTGCCTCAGAACCCAGCAGTCTTCTCAGCTCTTTTGCCTGAATTTCAGTCAGATTGAACTCTCCCTCCCTTTGGACTGCAAAGTTGGAAGTGTAGATAGCCATATTTACAGGCAGAGTTGCTCCCACCTCTGTGTATGCGACCTAGGAACATAAATTGGGGCTTAACCTCCTAATTATAACAATAGAGGAAGAAGTGCAATGAATCGATGGGTATCTCTGATGAATCAGCAATTTTTAATTATGCTTTTTGTGTTATAAGGATGAAGACAACAATTAAATTTGAAAGATAAAATCTTGTTTTCCCTACCCTTTAAATAAGTGCGCAGGATTACATTTATTGTCTGGAACTGATTTTCACTGTACGTTTAGATGTTCTTCAGGCAGTAAAAAAAGAGATTCAGATCATTAACATACCTGGTTTGATAAACATTGACTTATCTAGCAGTAGCTAATAAGAAGCTCAAAGAACTTCAAAGAAATATTAATGGCAGTAAGATCTTTCTTATGTTTGAATTTTGCATTTTTTAACCTTTTAATTTTAAAGTTTCAAATTCTAGGTTTAGGACTGGCCAGTAATGTAACCTTTGACTACATCAGTCTAATGGTGCTTTTGGTTTATTTTGAAGAGCAAGTCTTTATGGGAAACTGTTTCTCTCATTTCTGCAGGTCGCTGGAGAAAGATATGTGTATAAATTTGTCTGTGATCCAGAAGCACTTTTCTCGATGGCTTTCCCAGACAACCAGAGGCCAGTGCTGAAAACTGATATTGAGCGTCATATCAATGAAGAGGACACTGTCCCTCTCTCCCACTTTGATGAGAACATGGCCTATATACAAGATAGTGGCTGTTGCAATCCCCATCCATATAATGAAGCCTATGTGTACTGATGCAACATATTTGGGGAAAATGACTCCTTGTTTCTTTTCTTTTCTCTATTATTTTTCTCTGTAGACCATGACCCAGGATTTACTTCATCTCTTCAGCATCTCTGACATCAAGTAATGGGTCCACGGTTTCTGTCGCATTAACCCCATGGTCCACCACCAGGGACAGTGCACTTTATGAAAAGACTCATTCGAGTTCTACATGTTTTTTTCAGGGTAGGGTGGGTGGGGAGTGGGAGTGGGAGTGGTTGGTGTTGGGGAGAGGGGAGTGGTTTTCATTTAGCCTACATGCTTTTCTTTGGAGGGTAAGGAGGGATGGGAGGGTCGGGAATTGCGGACATTTACATGGTTTGATCGATGCTATCATATGGATTTTTGTTTCATATCAGCTAAAAAACTTACTAAGTGAAAGTTACAAGAAATCTGCTGATATCAGTAATAAAAGAAATTGCATATCTAATATTGCTGTGTTAACACAGCCAGCACTCTTTAAAAATCTATATCTGAGTAGGTACATAGTACTTTTTTGTCAGGTACACATTAATATACAGTCAAGCATTTTACTGCTGTGTCATATTTGTTAAAAATATATGAATACTAGATTATGCTGAAGCTTCTGCTGCAGTCTCCTTTTCTGTAAATTCTTTTAAATAAGGGTTTATTGCAGACATCTGAAGTATTGTTCTAAGTCCAGGTAGTATTTCAGGACAATGAATAGACAACACGAAACATTCACTGCTTAGGATATAGCTTATGCTGTAGATATACTATAAGCAACTGTACGCTTTAGGAATTGGTAAAAGATTATTCACCTGCAACTTGTAAAAGGAATTTTTTATGTGGAAGACTGACATCCTTGGAAATCCATCTAATGGAACCTGTCAATGGCAGCCTTTTATTTAAACCCACGTGAGTTTTTAAATCCAGACACTGAAGTAGCCATGGCAAGACATATATGACAAGAATACAACCTGGCAAAAAGGACAAAGTTACCTTTGAATAGTTCTTGGAACTCATGAGCTACACTGACTGGTGTTGACATTTGAACGTTCATACAGCAGTATAAACCCATTTATTTTGAACTGGTTAACATTTAGACAAAGGATTTTGATGTGAACATGTCAAACGTTCCTGGTCTAATCACTCAACATAATTTCAATATTGTTCTCAGTAAGTAACCTGTGCTCGGAAAAAAAAACTTTCTCAAC
The DNA here is from genome assembly GCF_004010195.1 of Chiloscyllium plagiosum. NCBI lineage: Eukaryota > Metazoa > Chordata > Chondrichthyes > Orectolobiformes > Hemiscylliidae > Chiloscyllium > Chiloscyllium plagiosum. Next base: position 34,230,434 of record NC_057714.1, read on the forward strand.
ATCAGATGAATTTTGGTCCGATCAGGATTTTAGCTTCAGCATGTGACTGCCTTTTTCCTGGTTAAGATTTTTCTCTAAAACAATTGGGGTAGCTTCCTAAAAGACATGCTGATGTATATTCCTAAAAGACATGCTGATGTACAGGTGCTATACTTAGACAGCAGAACCTGTACATATGAAGGCACATTGCACACGCCAAATTTGACATAACTTGCATTCTATGTCATTTCTGGCAGAATACTATGATGTCCACAGACATTCCTATGATGAATTTCTGTTGCTGTTCTAATCACTGAATGTGAACAAGTTTCTCTTTGTCTCCTTGAAGCTTAATGTTTCCTTCAGTCAATAAATGATCCTGTGACTGTGAGAAGAAACCTATATTTTTCCCTTCTGGTTAGAAAGCTGATCATTGTGCATTACTTTGGAAACCTAAAAATATTTGACGGGCATATACATTGAGCAATACTTATGCTCCTTTGCATATCAAAATGTTTAATAGGGTTCTGTGGAAATTGAAACTAGGACATTTGTGTAGCTTTTAATCCTTGTCATTTTGTTACTGCATTTTGCAAATGTATTCTGGCCTTCTGAAAAGGATACTCCAGTCTATGATTTATCCAAATGATTAAGATGAATTTGAATATTGTCAAAACCTTTGCTTACCCCAGGGTAATCATCAAATGAACAATCATCAAATCATCAAACAGAAATCTTAAGAACTTGACCATATTTGCATAACACAGTTCAATAATAGGAAGGAAAACAATGATGATGAGTGATACATTGCATTTTTAAAGCTTCTGGTCCATTCCTCATCTGTTCATCAGTAAACAGTAATATATTATTATTTTGCTCAGTTTTCATCCCCACTTCACCCCAGACTATTTCTACACCATTTTCCCAGGGAAGGAGGGCAGCTGAATGGAATGGTCATTTCTCTTGGGCTTAAAAGTTCAGTGCAGTCCAGCAATGACCGAAAGGTTTTTCATTCATGACTTCCTATAACTGCTATTACATAGCAACTTGAAATAATCAACAAACCTGTTCGTGTGCAACAAATCATTACGTGACAGAGGACCGAGAGCATCTAAAATGAGAGAAGACAAATTATGTTTGAGAATTAAATACCCTTTCAGTCACTGCCCACATGTGAAAAATAGACTGCAACGATGACTTTTACCTGAACTGTATAACGGTGCAAATTTAGAATGTGCACCTCATAGCAGCACTGCTTGGTTATGATTTTTTTTTTCTTTGGTGCAGTCAGTTTAAGGAATCAGTGAGACATACAGCATTGAAAGGGACCTTGCTGTTTCTTTGAAAGTTTCACTCTCTTGCTCATCCTCCATGGCCATGCACACTTTTCCTTTTCAAGTAAAAATCCAATTCCCTTTTGAAAATTACCATTCAGTAATTTGGCAAGAGGAAGAGTCTGTGATTTTAAATCTTGCATGAAGTGATATACAGTGCTGAAGGTATACCTAAGTATAAAAAAAAGCACGCATTTCCTTACCTATCCACCACTTTTCTGCTGGGGGAAACGTTATAATTACAGTAAATCATATTGCAATTCCATCGTGGGATTGAGTAACACTAATTTATAGCTGGGACCAGCAAACATGTCCTCAAGTGAAATGGCACTAATTTGATGTTGTAATTGACAAACCACTTGTATTCATGCTTGTTATATATAGAATATATATAAAAAGGTCAATGGTCAACTTTAATCTGAATTTTCATGATGTGACTTTGGGATATTAATATGTGGACAGATCTGTCAGCTTGCTCTTTATGATTCTCTTCTTGAATTGTATTTCTAGTAATTCGCATCAAGTGCAATCATGCCTGGTTCACATGGAACAAGCCGGGGGGAGTAACTGGTCCTATTTGTTCCCTTGTGTTTCAGTAGTATTCACAGGAATTCTTTTAATTTTACCCCATAAAGCTTGTGGCAGAGTTATCCAGTGATATGAGTTCTATTTCCAATCTGTGATGTGCAACCCAGTTCAAAAAGTGTGATCTGTTTCAGAATAGTTCTCACAAAAGGAGTTTCATTTTTGAATGTGGAGGTAAACATGCATTGTTGGGATTGATCGTGGGGGCTTATTTAGCATTGCCACAGTTGCTAGGCTTAATTTCATGTTTCTCTGACAGGAGAGCAGGAAGTGTAAAATTGGGTATGATGCCTTTGGCACATTCCCTGTCATTATACGTGCATTGAGGAAGTGAGCCCTCCTAACAGCTGGTTCAAGCATTTCAATGCCAATTAATGGCTATTTATGGGCCTGCCTTCTACCTTTGAGCAAGGGCATGGGGGCTCAGTGGATAGCACTGCTGCCTCACAGCACCCCAGGGAACCAGGTTCGATTCCACCCTTGGGCAACCGTCTGTGCGGAGTTTGCAAGTTCTGTGTGGCTGCGTGGGTTTCCAATGGGTGCTCAGATTTTCCTCCGTAGTTCAGAGATGTGCAGATTGGGTGAATTGGCCATGATAAATTGCCCATAATGTCCATGAATGTGTAGGTTAGGTGTGTTATTCATGAGAAATGCAGAGTTACAAGCAAAGGTTAGGCGGATGGGTTTGTGTGGGATGCTCTTCGGAGAGTTGGTGAACTTGTTGGGCTGAATGACCTGTTTCCAAACTGTAGGGATTCTGTGGAAGTGGGAGGCCTGCAAGCTTTCACGGTGTAGGCTGAGGGTGGGCAAGGGTGGAGGCAATTATATCCTCTTCCATTGGAAGCCCCCATCAAGTCTGACACCCACCAACTTCAAAGTTTCTTCTGTAACCCTGCCTTGACTCTGGCACAGATTAAACTTTCACCCACTGTGACTAATTTAGGTTTGTCTGATTTCTATAATGCTAACAAAAGCATTTTTCACTTTGCTGAACATAGCAAGATAATAGGATTTCTAAAATTAATTATAGATTCTGCTTAGTTTTACACATGTGGAACAGAACCTAGCAGACCAGAAGCGTTCCAGGTTTGATCCTTTGTTGAGATTCCTGCTGTTAGTTATCATTGGGGGGCTCTACAACAGTTGCTTGGTGATCAGCTGAGGATAAGGTTGGGTTTGGTTGTGTTAACTGGTGAAGTCAAATGGTTTGTTGATACATGGAGCTAGAAATTATTGTAATTCAGCTCACATCTGACATAAGTTACTTGGAACAATGGAAATGGGTCTTTGGATTAGTTCACCATAGCCAATACATTCAGCCCTTAATTTACATTTTAGATAAGACTTAACAATAATTTTAAAAATCTAATCAGGATCTAAATAATGAATAGTCACTCTAATGACACATTGTTTTCTTTTCTCACTCGATCAGTTGTCTGTTAGACTTCTTGCATTTCATACCACGCTCAAATATTGTAAAATAGCTCTTCTTTTGAAGTCCACAAATAATAACCAAAAATTTCAAGAGTCAACATTGGAAATTTAAACTATCTCCTGATCGTGAAACCTTCACTACATGTATTTGTAAGGTACTGTACTGAATCCTTTTACGTGCCACAAGCGTTTTCTTTTGTTGCAACATTTAGGATATAGCTTCTGTATGAGACATTAAAACATTGATCTTAAAACTTCTCCCTGTCATTGCACAACATGTTGTGGTGCCATCACTTCATCTCCACGTTTGTGCCAGATGAACCAGGCATTGTGTTGAGGAGTCCTCGAAACAAGGTGGAGGCAAAAGCAAATTACTACATCTGCCTGAAGATGGCCATCTGGAAACCTAATGTAGCAAAAAAATAAATAAAGAGACAATATCGAGGGGCATCTGTAAATGACGGACAGTATTTTTTCTGCTGTTTCTGAGAAATTTTCTAAATTTTTGTAATTTTGTATTTATCATGTATGTTTTGGTTTTATATGGCCACAAAGTAGCATTCGGATTAATAATGTAAATCTCATTGTTGTTTAATTTTCCTCAGCTAAGGCTTTGAGCAATTTGAAGGGTTCATAGATTTCTTGTATTGCTTTATGATTTTATTTTGCTTTATGAAGAAAACTGTAATAGCATAATAAACTGTTCAATTCCTAAGGAACTCTTGACAATATGTAGTTTGATAGAAAATATTCTAGCAATGTTTCTTTTTTATGTTTTTTTTTTATTTTTTACATTGAGCACAATCTTGATGGAGTTATCCAAAAGTACATTTGGTTGGTTTTATATAAGTCTTGGTGTTTATTTCCAATCAGACCTAATAGTGTTACAAGATCATTTGCTGTCACCTGCATTTCAATTGTCAACATTGTTTCTATCACTGATATAGAAAAAAGAAAATGCATGATAGACTTGTGAAAGTAATCAAGAACAAGTGGTGGTTCGGAGTCATTATATTACCTGAAAGCATGAGGTGATGTAATTAGGAGGGGTCCGAAGCAATATTGATTGCTAATTGTGCCCAAACTCTGTCTTTCTACTTCAATCTACACCTTAATTAAATCAGGAAAAGCTTCTTAATTGTACACTTCTTTCACCTCTATTTTGTAAAGACAACAATATACCTAGAGATTTGTTATCTATCTTCCCTTTTGGACAGAACACAGTCTGCACATTAACTGATATGGCAAAGGATAAAGGTATATAGGCCTTTTCAAGTTTCAGTTCTCTGTGGTTCCAATCCACTATTTCAGAGAAATCTCCTCCAGCAGTAGCCTGAACCTCTGCTATTTCAATATAGGTTACGATTCATCAACTGGTTGAGTATCCAAAACACATCTGTAATATTTACCATCACTTGACACCAGCTCTTCCTCATTCTTCAGAAGTGTTCAATGATTCTTGCATGAATAGAAGTTGTTGAGATGACAGAATCACTCATTCCATAGCCAAAGGCGCAATTCCAAGAATACTACTCATTGTTTTATTAGAACAGCATGCACAAAGCAGGATGCAGGGACAAAATGAAGTGATATAAATCATGCTTAGCATCAGGAGTTCCAGCAGTGAATGTATGCAATCACTGAGATTTTTATCTGGTCCAGTGTTTCAAAGACTGGATTTACACAGTTTTAGCTGAACTTCATTAGCAAATGCTTGCATTTTATATGCGAGACTGCTGAGATTAATTATTATCAGGAGATTTGCCACGCGCTTGTGTAATTGGTTGAATAATCTTCACTTAGCTGTTTCATTCAGATGCTGGTTTAGGTCAGATTCCAGGACACCATGAATCATGAACCACCAACTGATGTTTACAACAAAATCTAGGCATTCACACATATTTTTCTTTCCTGAGTTTGAATCCAGATACCAAAATTGGAAAACTTGCAGGGCAGATCTTGCAGCCAAAGTATGAAGTGCAGGTGCAGAGCTTGTGATTTACTTCCTATTAATTTTAACAGGGAAAGGAACATGGACTGCATACACACAGTTTCTTCCAGGAAATATCAGTACCCAAGTAAAGTATGCAATCAACCTCTGTGTGTTAACCCATTGGGCTTACAGTTTCCTTGTTGACATATTATGTAAATATATTTTGAAAAACAAAGCTCAATATTGTGTTTATACAGAATAGGAGTAAAGCTGACTTTATGGAGATCTTTAAAGTCAATGAAGATAAAATTTACAAGAGATGTTAAATAGGCTACCGATTATCTGTCAGCCATTTTGCACTTTGACATGGTCTCAAAATTATCCCAAATGGAACTTATCCGGTACCTTACTGACAATCACAAAATCTATTCCGTTATTTCTTTTGTTCATCAAAACTCTGGATCTTCAATGTAAAAATTTAGGATTTCTGAAAATCCACAGAATTTTGCCATGATCTAAAGCATATGATGTGCTTATACTGAGGATATGATGGTTAGTGAGAGTAGCAGCAGGAACATATGCAACTGAAAGAAGTTGTCACAAATTTTGTATTGTTAGTTATTACAGTATATTACTGATCACAATCGCCTTTCCACTACACTTACGTAGGAAAAAAAAATGATAATGTTATTGTCAACTATTTGTAAATGGGAATTTCCATTTTCAGATGTACACAAGTTAACTTCGATTCACATATTCTGCAAGAAATAGTTTCATTCAATGCAATTATAACTTTTTAACAATGTATTAGGATTGACCAGATGAATTCAGCAAGTTGATTGATACAGCATGGCAACCTCCAGAGTCTATTTGTGTTTGTTGTCAATCCATTTCTGGGAGCTGTTGAATGAAGTTCTGTCAATAATGAAAGAAAGGCCTGATGAATGTTACTGCACATAGATTTGAAATTCAGTTACAAACATTGCAATTCTGGAGAACTGACAAAACACAATAGATTGTTTTTGTCAGAACGTCAGATTGAATGAAAATAGACTTGTGGCATTGGTCGTTCTTGGTTAAAACAACTTTTCACAATTCAACACTGCACATAACTGAGAGCAGAAAGAAACCATATTAAATTACATGCAGAAGCCTTTCTGCCATCTGTAACATCTATAACCTGCTAGTATAATCAGTTACCAACAATTCTGGTCCTCAAAAGCAGCCAGTCAATAAGCTTTTAGTTCAGCCTTTTAACTTTGCTTAATGTTCATGTCCATCTTTTTGTAAAATTTCCAAATCCACCACAAAGTAAATTGATGATCTCATTATGGAGAAATGCAGGAGAAATAGATATGTATAGTGGTAAGAATGTGTATTGTAAGCAGCTATCGACTATGACCTAATCGGAGTGCACCAGTCTTTGAGTCATAAGTTTTTTGTTCAAGTACTCTGTCAAAAAGATGTGGAAGGCCCTGCTGCACAATTTTGAAAAAGAGCAGGGGAAGTATCCCTAGCATCCTCAATTTTATGCTGGTCTACATATTATAAATAGATAATTTAGTCATTATTGTATTGCTGCTTGTAGAAGCCTGCTTTGCACTAATTTGTCTGGCTTATTATAACCATGATTACACTTCACAAAGCAAATTATTGGCGACAAGATACTTTGTGATGTCTGGTGGTCATGCATGACATAAATGCAACTTTTTAATACAAACAACATGGTAGAAATGCTCAGCAACATCTGTGGAGACACAAATGGGCTCGATTTGAAGCATCAGATGCCAGGGTTGGGGGGATGCACTAGTGGACCCAGGTAGCCCATGGGTAACCAAGAAATACATGCAGTGTGTCTCTCGGTGACATTTTAGTTCTGCCACTGTATTACCATAGTATTTGCCAACTAATTAGATGATGACAACCTGCATACATGAATTTCAATTTCACTGTTTAAAGGTATGTGGCAAATATGAAATATGCTACATTCAGATTTGTGAGCAGAACAACGTGAATTGGCAGAATACAGTAGACACGTTCAAAATCTGTGTCTCATTTTAGTGACACCTCCCTGGATGTGATGTTCAGGCTGTAAAGATGCTAGTGTTTCCTAATGATAGGTAGAAGAAGCCTGCTGGTGAATCCAAGAAGACCTGGGTAAAGGTTGGCCATGAGCTCAGCAGCAAGAGTGCTTCAGGATGCAATGCTGAATGCAATCTAATAACATAAGCAAAGTAAGAAAAGTGAGCACTATGGCACAACTAACTAATTCCTGATCTATCACTCCAACACCTTCATTTTACCATCTTTAGCCAACTGCAGTACAAGCTTTGTCACACCAAAATGACCATGTAGGTACACCCATCTGATTTGATCTATTATTGTCACATACTGAGATACAGTGAAAAATGTTGGTGCTAACCAGACAAATCATATCCTACAGAAGGACATCAGGGTATTAGAACAGAATAGAATGTTACAGATGCAGAGAAAGATTGACTCCAATGCATGAGAGGTCTGTTCATAAGTCTGATAACAGTGGGGAAGAATCTATTCATCTCTACATCAATGGATTTCTTCCCATCCCCACCTATCATTCACCACTAGCTCTCAGGCAAGGAGAAAGTGAGGACTGCAGATGCTGGAGATCAGAGTCTTCAAGGTAGGCATCCTTGGAAGAGACTTTGCTGTAGAGTTGAAATCACCAAGGAGAAAGTGAGTACCGCAGATGCTGTAGATCAGAGATGCTGGAAAAACATAGCAGGTCAGGTAGCATCCAAGGATGCTGGAAAAGCACAGCAGTTCAGGCAGTATTTGAGGATGCTGGAAAAGTACAGCAGGTCAGGCAGCATTTGAGGAAACTTCCTGATGAAGGGCTTATGCCTGAAATGTCAATTCTCCTGCTCCTCGGATGCTGCCTGACCTGCTGTGCTTTTCCAGCAACACACTCTCAACTCATCTTTCGGTAATGTCATTTATCTCCTTCATAGTTGTTGCCAACCGATGTCCATCCTTTCACTCAACTTTCACTCATAGGTGCAGTCATATTCATTTAACTAAAGATAATGCATATAATGCACATGAATTCATATTTATATAACATTTAGTGGCTTTCTTTAGAGCTAAATTAATACATACAGTGCAGAGTAATCTCCAAACACATCCTGCCTCTGTCAAAAGTGTTACAAGGCAGAAAGCCTTTGGGTAACATCCAGACATTTTGCTCATTTCCACATTGAGTATTAAATGGACATCACTCCAAAGGGGACAGCAAAATCAGTTATCCAAAAATAGGGAGTACAAAATCTACAAGCAGTCTAACTCATTTCACTTCCACATGTTGATAACATTCCCAGATCATGTTATGGTGTAGAAGTGTGAAGTTTGCTCTTGGCTGCTCTTGCTGTGTAGACATGACATCAGTGTGCTGATTGCCATCCTGCTTTTTGATCACACTGTTGTCATCTGGGTGTGTTCTTTCCTGTTCACAATTGGCACTTTGTACACTTCCCTGAGCTGACTTCTGTTCCCCCTCAATGTTACTTTCTTCAATGTCATTATTTCTGAAGACCTGGGCTCCCTGCACACTTGGAAACCTTTCCAGGTAATTATGTTCCATTGTGAGGCACATGACTCTGACCTTTCCACCAAAATATGATTCTGGTAGTCCCACACTGATGCACTGTTGTGCACTGTCTTTACCTTTCCGCGTTTGTTGAAAAGTGTATTCTGCATCTTGGAAAGTTTGGATTAGAACCATAGATCCATCAAAATGATATAGTAAAGGGGATTGTTTGACTCATTTTGTCCCTGCCAACCCAAAGAGACTCAGATTCCCTTTCCAATCCCATATTCCAGCACAAAGGAGTGTTTGCCCATGTCCCCTCGAATCCTTCTGCCACTTCGCTTGAATCTGCAGCCCCTGGTTTTTGAACTTTCTGCCAAGGGAAACAGGTTTCTCTTGTCCAGTCTATCTCTACCCCTCACAATTTAGTACATCTCAATCAGGTCACCCCTCAGGCTTCTCTGTTCCAAGGAAAGCATCCCCAACCTCTCTAGTCTCTCCTCATAGCCACAATTCTTCACCCCTGGCAACATTCTAATAAATCTTCTCTACATTCTTTCCAGAGCCATGATGTTTTTCCTGTAATGTGACCAGAACTGCACACAATACTCTAGTTGCTGTCCCACCAGTGTCTTATATAATTTTATCCTTATATCCATACCTTTGTATTCTATACATCTGCCAATGAAGAACAGCATTCCATTAGCCTTCTTTACAATCTTACCTACCTGTATTGCTACCTTTATGGGTTTACGCACTTGCACATCAAGATCTCTCACTTCATCTACCCCTCTCAGTAGAGTTCCATGTATTAGAGTTCCCTTTAAGTTTGACCTCCTTAAATGCATTACCTCACACTTAGCAGTGTTGAACTCCATCTGCCACTTTTCTGCCCACTCCACAAACCCATCGATATCATTTGATTTGACTTGATTTGATTTGATTTGATGTAGTCACATGTAACTAAGTACAGTGAAAAGTTTTATTTTATGAGCAGTACAGACAAATCATAGCAGATAAAGACATACAGATAATAGGGTACTTAGAATGAGCGAGGCATACAAGGTTACAGCTACACAGGAAGTGCACAAAGCAAGATCAACATTACTTGAAGTTAGAGAGGTCCTTTCAGCAGTCTAATAACAACAGAGAAGAAGCTGTTCTTGAACCTGTTGGTGTGTGTATTCAAGCTTCTGTGTAACAGAAAAGGTTAAAAGAGAGCATTTTTTGGACCTTACAGCTATTGTCCAAATAGTCAATTGTTGTCTGCAAATTCCCCAATTGTGGACTCCATGTTCAAGTCCAATTTGTTAGAATACAAGACAAACAGCTGGGGTCCCAGCATCAAGCCTTGCAGAAGACCACTTAAAACAGCTTTCCATGCGCATGGGCAGCCATCAATCATTGCTCTTTGTTACCTGTTACTCGGCAAACTTTGATCAAAATGCCATAGCTGCATTACATTTTTCACGTATCAATGAAAGGGTGACCTATTGTATGCAATTAATGTATGATGATTATGTCTGCAGGAAGTATGTTTGGTTGCGAACCCTATCGGATTGCATGAATCAGTTGGAGCGGCAATTAGCTGCAATGAGGCAATTTACAGGAGCTAGGAGATGGCAGTTGCAGGAAGGGAGATAAAATTACATTAGGTTAGATTCCCTAGAGCATGGAAACAGGCCCTTTGGCCCAACAAGTCCTCACCGACCCTCTGAAGACCAACCTACATTTACCCCTGATTAATGCATCCAACACTATGAGAATTTAACACAACCAATTCACCTGACTTGCACATCTTTGGATTGTGGGAGGAAACCCACACAGACATGGGGAGAATGTGCAAACTCCACACAGACAGTCGCCCGAGACCGGAATCGAACTTGGGTCCCTGGCGCTGTGAGGCAGCAGTGCTAACTGCTGGGCCACCATGCTGCCCTTAAGCTACCGAAACAGTCAGATGGATGGGTTACCTCCAGGAAAGGAGGAGAGGGAGGCAGGTCGTGCAGGACTATCCTAGTGTTATCTTAATCTCAAACAAGCATGCTATTTTGGAAAATGTAGAGAGTAATGGACTCTCAGAAGAATGCAGCATGAACAGCCAAGTTTCTGGTACTGGGACTGGCTCTGGTTAATGAAGGATATGCCAGGTTTCAAGCAGTTAGATATGATAGGGGACTCTATAATCAGGCACAGCCAGACATTTCTGCAGCTGATAGCGAGACATCTGAATGGTGTGATGTCTCTCTGGTGCCAGGATCAAGGATATCTCTGACAGGGTGCAGAATATTCTCAAAGGGGAGAGGGACTAGCAGGAGGTTGTTGTACACACTGGAACTAACGACATAGAAAGAGACACAGACAAGAATCTGAGGAGAAAATATAGAAAGTTAGGCAAGAATTTAAAAAGGGTAGTAATGTCTGGATTACTCCCGGTGCACAAGATTGTGAGGGTAGGAGTAGGAAGAATGCATGTCAGGGGAGCTGGTGCAGGGGAGAAGGGTTCACATTTTTGGATCATTGGAATCTCTTCTGGGGTAGAAATGACCTGTATAAAAAAGATAGAATGCACTTGAATTGGAAGGGGACTAATATACTGGCAGGGACATTTGCTGGAGCTGCTCAGGAGGATTTAAACTCGTCAGGTTGGGGGAGAGGGGGAGTGAGCAGGAAAATAGTGAAGAAAGAGATCAGACTGGTACAGTTGAGAAAAGGAGGAAGTCAAACAGTCAGGGCAGGCAGGGACAAAGCAGAGAACAAGGTAGGACTGATAAATTAAACTGCACTTATTTCAATGCATGAGGCCTAACAGGGTAAAGCGGATGAACTCAGGGCATGGTTAGGAATATGGGACTGGGAGATCATAGCAATTACAGAAACATGGTTTAGGGATAGGCAGGACTGGCAGCTTAATGTTCCAGGGTATAGATGCTATTGGAAGGATAGAAAGGGGAGCAAGAGAGGAGGGGGAGGGCGTTTTTGATTAAGGATAATGTTACTGCTGTACTTAGGGGTGATATTCCTGGGAATAAATCCAGGGAAGTTATTTGGGTGAAACTGAGAAGTAGGAATGGGATTGGGATTGCACTGTACACCCCCCCCCCCCCCCCCCCCAATAGTCAGCAGGAAATTGAGAAACAAATTTGTGAGGAAATCTCAGTTATCTGTGAGCATAATAGGGTGGTTATGGTAGGGGATTTTAATTTTACAAACATAGACTGGGACTGCCATAGTGTTAAGGGCTTGGATGAAGAGGAATTTGTTAAATGTACACGAGAAAGGTTTCTGATTCAGTGTGTGCATGTACCTATTAGAGAAGGTGGAAAATTTGACCTACTCTTGGGAAATAAGACAGGGTAGGTGACTGAGTTGTCAGTGGGGGAGCATTTGTGGCCAGTGACCTTAACTCTTATTTGTTTTAAAATAGTAATGGAAAAAGATAGACCTGATGTAAAAGTTACAGTTCTAAATTGGGGCAAGTCCAATTTTGATGGTATTAGGCGAGAACTTTCAAAAGTTGATTGGGGTGTGGATGTTCACAGGTAAAGGGATGGCTGGAAAATGGGAAGCCTTCAAAAGTGAGATAACGAGAGTCCAGAGACAGAATGTTCCTGTTAGTGTGCAGGGCAAGGCTGGTAGGTATAGGGAATGCTGGATGACTAGAGAAATCGGGATTTTGGTCCAGAAAAAGAAAGAAGCATATATCAGGTATAGACAGCAGAGCTCGAGTGAATCCTTGCAAGAGTATAAAGGCAGAAGCAGTATACTTAAAAGGGAAATCAGGAGGGCAAAAAAGGAATGTGAGATGGATTTGCCAAATAAGATTAAGGAGAATCCAAAAGGATTCTACAAATACATTAAGGACGAAAGGGTAACTAGGAAGAGAATATGGCCACTTAAAAATCAGCAAGGCTGCCTCTTTGTGGAACTATAGGAAATGGGGGAGATATTAAACAAATAGAACATGGACATGGAACATTACAGCACAGTACAGGCCCTTCGGCCTTCAATATTGCACCAACCTGTGGAGCCAATCTGAAGCCCATCTAACCTACACTATTCAATTTTCATCCATATGTTTATCCAATGACCATTTAAATGCCTTTACAGTTGGCGAGTCTACTGCTGTTGTAGGCAGCGTCTTCCACGCCCTGCTCCTCTTTAAGAAAATAAACTACCTCTGACATCTGTCCTATGTCTATCACCCCACAATTTAAAGCTATGTCCCCTCATGATAGCTATCACCATCTAATGAAAAAGACTCTCACTGTCCATCCTATCTAACCCTCTGATTATCTTATATGTCTTAAGTCACTCCTCAACTTTCTTCTTTCTAACAAAAACAGCCTCAAGTCTCTCAGCCTTTCCTCATAAGATCTTCCCTCCATACCAGACAACATCCTGGCAAATCTTCTTTGAATCCTTTCCAAAGCTTCCACATCCTTCCTATAATGAGATGACCAAACTGTATGCAATGCTCCAAATGTGGCCACACCTCATAGCTCCAAAACTCAATCCCTCTCCCAATAATGGTCCTGCTGCAATTTCTGAGGACCTTCCTCACTGTCCACGATTCTGTCTATTTTAGTGTCTTCTGCAAATTTACTCATCATGCTTTGTACATTCTCATCCAAATCATTTACATAGATAACCAGCAGTCATTGGCCTAGCACTGATCCCTGCGGCACTCCACAAGTCACAGCCTCCAGTCCGACAAGCACCCTTCCATTTTAACTCTCTGCTTCCTACCAGCAAGCCTACTGCATACCCAATTTGCCAGCTCTCCCTAGATTCCATGTGATCTGACCTTCCATATCAGCCTATCACGTGGAAACTTATTAAAGGCCTTACTGAAATCCAGATGGACTATATCTACAGCCTTGCCATTATCAACCTTCCTGGTCACTTCATCAAATAACTCTCACAAATTTGTGTGGCATGATCTCCCATGTACAAAGCCGTGCTGACTGCTCCTTATCAAACCTCGGTCAGCACTGATTAATGATAGCTGACATGGCTCTGTGCATGGAAAATTGTGTCTCATTAACCTGATTGAGTTTTCTGATGAAGTAATGAAGAGGATTGATGAGGCCAGAGTGGTGAATGTGATCTATATGAAGCTCAGTTAGGCATTTGACAAGATTCCTCATGGTAGATCGGTTAGCAAGGTTAGATCATATGGAATACAGGGAGAACTAGTAATTTGGATATAGAACTGGCTCAAAGATAGAAGACAGAGGGTGATGGTGGAGGGTTGCTTTACAGACTGGAGACCTATGACCATCGATGCTGGGTCCACTGCTTTTATTCATTTATCTAAGTGATTTGGATGTGAAGACCATTCCCTCCACGACTACCTCATTAGATCCACACCTCAACAATCCACCCTCCCCTCCAAGCACCTTCCCCTGCCACCACAAGAATTACAAAACCTGCACCCACACCTCCCCCCTCACCTCCGCCCAAGGCCCCAAAGGAGCCTTTCATATCCATCAAAGTTTCACCTGCACTTCCACACGTATCATTGACTGTATCTGTTGCTCCCGATGCAGAGTCCTCTACATTGGGGAGACAGGACACCTACTCACAGAGTATTTCAGAGAACATCTTACACCTACACTAACAAACCCCACTGCTCCGTCACCGAACACTTCACCAACCCCTCCCATTCCGCCAAGAACATACAGGCCCTGGGCCTCCTGCATCGCCACTCGCTTACCACTGGACACCTGGAGGAAGAATAACTCATCTTCTGCCTCAAGACCCTCCAACCCTATGACATCAATGTGGATTCACCAGCTTCCTCATTTCCCTTTCCCCACCTTATCCCAGTTCCAAACTTCCAGCTCAGCACCGCCCTCATGATCTGTCCTACCTGTCCATCTTCCTTCCCACCTATCTGCTCCACCCTCCACTCCGACCTATCACCTTTATCCAACTATTGCACTCTCAAGTAGCTTTCCCCCAGCCCCACCCCCCTCCCATTTATCTCTCCATCTCTGAGGCTTCCAGCCTCATTCCATATGAAGGGTTTTTGCCCAAAACGTTGATATTCCTACTCCTCAGATGCTGCCTGGCCTGCTGTGCTTTTCCACCACCACACTTTCGACTCTAATCTCCAGCATTTGCAATCCTCACTTTCACCTGTAGGAGTTGGGAGGTCATGATTTCGGCCACTTTTGGAATATTCTGTGCAATTCTGTTATCCTTCCTATTGGAAAGATGTTGTTAAACTTGAAAGGGTTTAAAAAAGATTTAAAAGAATGTGGCCAGAATTGGGGGGTTTGAGTTATAAGGAAGAGGCTGAAAAGGCTGGGGCTATTTTCCCTGAAGCACTGGAGGCTGAGGAGTGCCCTTATAGAGGTTTGTAAAATCATGATGGGCATGGGTAGGACAAATAGATAAGGTCTTTTCCCTGGGGTGGGGGAGTCCAGAACTAGAGGGCATAGGTTTAAGGTAAGAGGGTGGTGCCTGTATGGAATGAAGTGGTGGAGGCTGATATGATTACAACATTTAAAATCCATTCTACTTTGTTCAAAAAGCACACAATCTGCAAGCAGTCAGTCCATGTGACATTTTATAAATTCCTACTTTGGAAATAAAATCAGTCTGACTCCGGGTTGGGACACAGACAGACTCTAAGTTCACACCTTTAATGTATTGTCTGAACTGATATGTCACTTTTTATATCTACCGATAAAACCTTAAATTATTTAGTGTCGTAACTTGAAAGAAATTCTGGAATTTCATATTGATTAATCGAAACTTTCATCCCCATTCTAACTGATTAAAGACTTAACAGCTATCTAGGTTGGTCTAATACATCACATCTGTTGTATGACATTTTGATATTTTACTTATAAATTCTATGTTCTGTGTATCCTGCCCCACTAGCGATCTGACAAAGGAGCAATACTCCAAAAGCTTGTATTTTCAAATAAACCCATTCAACTATAACCTGGTGTTGTGTGATTTTCAATTTTGTCCACCCCAGTCCATCACCAGCACCCCCACAATCGTATTTAAAAGGCATCTGGATGATGCATGTATAGGAAAGGTTTGGGGATAGTTGGGCTAAATGCTGGCAAATGGAGCTAGATTAATGTAGGATATTTGTCAGCATGAACAGGCTGTAATGAAGTGTCTGTTTCTGCTTTTTATATATTTATGCCTCTTTGACTCTAATATAGTGGTTCCAATACCACTGAGTTCCAATGATCCTGATACGCATCCTTCAGTGTTCATATTGGTAGGATATTTGAACTAGTGTCCATGTTGATCTTGGTTTTGAACTTTTGTTTGTCAGTTTTCATTCAGTAAATTGTGTTGATTATGTCAAAGATGTAATGGTGTAGTGGTATTCTCATTGGACTTGAAATACAGAGACCCGGGTAGTAGTATGGATAACTGGATTGGAATTAAAATAAAAAAATCAAAATTCAAATTCTAATGATGACCATGAATCCATTGTAGCAAAAATCCATCTGATACACTGATGTCCTTTAGGGACTGGTTTGACATGTGATTCCAGACCACAGCAAATTGGTTGAATCTTATCTGGCCTCTGAAGTGGGTTAGTAAACCTTTCAAAGGCATGAAACTGCTAATAGCTCTCAAAAATGAAATGAAATGAGCCAAGCCACCTGGCATTGAACCAGTCATTGGAATCAACATCACCCTATCTACACTGCAAAGTCCTCCTTGCTGATATCTAGAGCAATTGCCAATATTGGGAGAGTTGGTTCACATACTAGTCAAGCAACTCAATCATGCTCACAGAAATATGATATGTCTAGACAGCACCATCACCATCCCTGAGCATGTCTGTCCCATCAGCAGGGCAGACCCAACAGAGGTGTTAGCGCAGTGGTATGCAGATGGGAGGGAGTTTCCCTGAAAGTCTACAGCATTGATACTGGACCCTATGAATTCTAATGACCAAGCAAGCCTCCTTCTGATAACCGTATAGTCTCCATGACCAGTCCTCTCCGCAGCTCCTCCATTTGGAAGAATGGTGGAACTGAGGGTGACAAGAGCTCAGAACGCACTCTGGGTGGAGGACTTTCAAATCCATCACAAGGATTGGTCAAAGTGAGCTGGTCAAGATCGACTTGAGATAGATAATGAGGGGACTAACTAGGGGAAAAACATACCTGATTTCTTCATCACCAACCAATCTGCTAAAATTATATGTCTCAATGCCTATATGGTAGGTGAGGCCTCTGGACTGTCCTTATGGAGATGAAATCCCATTGTTACATTCAGGATCTCTTCGCACAGAAACATCTAACAAGGCCGGGCATCCACAAGACTCTATCGGCTATCAACAGAAGCACAATTGTACTCCGACACAATACGTAACTTCATAGCCCAGCACATTGACAATCATCAATCCAAGGGTTCAACTCTGATGAGTTAAGAAGAGCATACCAGGCGCAATTATAAATTACATGGTAACATGATGAAGCTATTATACAAGACGACCTGCATGCCATATAGCATAAACAGCAACAGATAGACAGAGCGAAGTGATTCCACAATCAAAGATTAGATCTAAGCTCTGCAGTCCTGTCACATCTACTCATGAATGATGGTGAACAACTACACAACTCATTGGAAGGGGATGCTCCACAAATTTTTTTCACCCTTAATGATGGGAGCATCCAGTATATCAATGCAAAAATTAAAGCAGAAGCACTTGCAATAATCTTCAGCCTAGTGGATCATTCATCTTGGCCTCCTCCAGAAATGCCCAGAATCACAGATGCCAGTCTTCAGCAAATCTAATTCACTCCACGTTATATCAAGCAATATTTGGAGTCAATGAACACTGCAAAGGCAAAAGCCCCTGACCACATTCCGACAATAATACTGAAGATTTTTGCACATGAACTTGCTACTCCACTTACAATTCTGGCATCTGCCCAAGAATATGGAAAATTACCCAGATATGTCCTGTACATAAAAAGCAGGACAAATTCATCCTAATCAATTTTCATCTCAACAGTTTACTGTCGATCATCAGTAAAGTGATAAAGGTGTGATTGACAGTGCTATCAAGCAACACCTACTCAGCAATAACCTTCTCAGTGACGCCCAGTTACAGTTCCGCCAGGGCAACTCAACTCCTGACCTCATTATAGCCTTAATTTAAAGATGGGGATAAGTAAGGAGTGAAGGTAAGAGTGACTGCTCTTCACATCAAAGCAGGATTTGACTGTTTTAGAAAATCTAGTCCTAGAAAAATTGAAGCTAATGGGATTTGGGAGCAAATTCTCCACTGGTTGGAGTCATACTTGATACAGAGGAAGATGGTTGTGATTGTTGGCAGTCAGTCATTTCATCTCCAGGAAATCTCTGTTAGAATTCTTCAGGGTAGAGTCCGAGGCCCAATCATCATTAGTTGCTTCATCAACAATCTTTTCTCCATTATAAGGTCACAGATGGGGATGTTCATGGATGATTAAACAATGTTTGGCACCCTTCATGACTCTTCAGATACTGAAGAGGTTCCAAATGCAACAAGATCTGGACAATATCCAGGCTCGGACTTTCAAGCAGCAAATAACATTCAAATGTCAGGCAATGATCAACTCTAACAAGAAAGAATCTAACCATCATCCCTTGGCATTCAATAGTGTTTCTATCACTGAATCCTGGAGGTTAGTATTGATTGTAAATGGAATTGAACTAGCCATATTAAAACTGTGGCTACAAAAGGAGGTCAGAGGAAGCCTGCAGCGAGTTAATCATCTCCTTATTTCCAAAAGCTTGACCACCATGTACAAGGCACAAATCAGGAGCATTACGGAATAATCCCAACTTGTCTGGATGAGTGCAGTTCCAACAACATTCAAGAAGCTTGACACCACTCAAATTCAAAGTAGGCCAGTTGATTGGCACCACATTCAAAGACATTCACTCCCTCAATGACAACACTGTGTGTCATCTGAAAGACGCATCGCAGACATTCACCAAGGCTCCTTAGAAAATACCTTTCAAATCTACAACCACTGTCATGTAGAAGTACAAGAGCTGCCAATACATAGAAACAACAGTGCTTACAAATTTCTGTCCAAGCCACTCACCTTCCTGACATGGGAAGACGTTATGTTCCTTCTAATATTTGATTTCATTTTATTTATTGTTCACATCTACCTAAGTACGGAGAAGAGTTTTGCTTTGTGAGTAGTACAGGCAGATCATAGCAAAGGGTTCTTAGACAGCATGAGGTTATGAATGCACACAGGTGCACAAAAGCAAGGTCAACATGAGATTTGAAATTAGAGAGTCCATTCAGCAATCTAGTAACTGCAAGGAAGAAGCTGGTCTTGAACCTGTTGGTGCATGTGCTCAAGCTTCAGTGTTTTCTGCTGGACAAACGATGTTGGAAGAGACCATCACTGGGGTGGGAGGGATCTTTGATGATTTTGGCAGCTTTTCCGCTGAGTGTAGATGAAGTCCATGGATGGCTTCTGTGAAGGTCTAGTCTGTGCACACAACTTTCTGTAGTTTCTTACAGTCTTGGGCAGAGCAGTTGCCGTACCAAGCCATGATGCACTCAGATAGAATGCTTTCTATGGTGCATCTGCAAATGTTGGTGAGGGTCCTGGACATACCTGGGTCAAATTCCAGGCATCCCTCTCCAACAGTATTGGAGTACACCAAGCGGACTGTAGTTGCGTAAGAAAGTGAGTCACTATCACTTTCTCAATCGCAACAAAGATTGAGAAATGCATTCTGGTCTATTCATCCGACTAATGCATTTTAAAAATTGTCAGGTTCAGAATGTGAAATGCCTGCGTGTTCTCTGGTCGGACATTGTTCCACTCCTGGACTTGTCTGGGGTTTGTCTATCTGTGAACTTTGAATTTCTTTTGTTTATGCATCTCTTTAATGAATTCTTTGCTACTGTTCCTATATTGCTTTGCCTGTTATCCATTTCCTTTCGTATCTTCTGGCTGCATCATTGGAGAAACATTTTTTGCATAGTCCGGCCCAGGATCAATCTGTACTGCATTCCTTGCAAAGATTTTGAAATGCAGACCAGCTTGCAGTGAGTGTGGTAGATTACGTTTACAACAGAGCTTTCTGGCATTTTGTGTCCTGGCTGCAGTGTCTATATTGTTTGCCACAGCTATTGCTTACCAGTGCTGTTGTCTGGTTACAATGGCTTTTGTAGTTTTGCCATCTGCTAGCATTGAATCAAAGCTGCAGCAGATTTTTTTCTTTCTTAGGAGGTCTTTTTGCAATACTTTAATAAGTAATGATGCAATCACCAACTCCATCATCCACTCTGATAGCTCAGCTTTGGTAAAGTCTCATTTAATTTTTTTCGATCTGCTGATAAATACTGATTTATTGGTTTCTATAGCATTTATCTGTTGAACATCAACTTTAAACAATTAATTCCAAAGTTGACTGTTACATGCTGCTCATCTTCCTGCACTTTCCATATCTTGGGGTAACATGTTCAGAGTCATAGTGCGGCAAGTGCTGATGTGCACATGCATAATGCAATGTTGGACTGAAATTACAAAAGGTTATAAATAGAAGTTGTTTCTTGCTGTCTACATTAGGTTTCACAAAATAATGCCCAGCACCATTGGGAGTTAAATATAAATCAACTACAGAAAGACAGTCATAGCGTCCTACAGCACGGGTACAGGTCTTTTGCCCAAAGTGGTCCATGCCGACCAAAATGTCCATCTATGCTAACCCCATTTCCCTGCACTTGGCCCATATCCTTCTAATGCTTTCCATGTATTTCTTTCAAATGCCTTTTGTTGATGGACAAAAATCATTTATTGCTCCAAATTAATATGTCCAAAATGGGAGAACATTTCAACTAGCAATGTGCAGATGCTGTGGAATGACAGCCATAACATTGACCACAACAGCCTTAAGGTGATAGAAACATTTTCATACATTAGCAATGTACTCTCTGAAGCTGTCACTATAGATGAAGATCTGCACACCTCCAAAAATCTTGGACCACCGACAGCTGTCTCCGTGATTGTATCCGGTGCCAGTATGATCTTAAACTGTAGTATAAAACTAAACTCTATCTGGCCATTATTCTTATGCCCCAGTTGCATGGCATAAAATCCTGAGTCTGCTCAAGGCACCACCTCAAACCACCTGGAAGAGTTTACAAAGGCACCAAATCCATCTTCTGAATTTGATGACAGGGCAAAATTACAAACAATGATATGCTTTATTGTGTTGGACTAAACTGTACATAGACCTCCATCCATTAAACTGAACTTACATGGTCAGGCCATGTCTCCTGCATGGATAACTACAGAAATGACATCACATCTTTTAAGGGGAATTGTACTGTGTCCCAGTGCCTGAAAGGGCACAAATTCAAATGTGTATTATGCATCAAGAGAAGATCTCGACATGGCAGATCATGATCTCAACTGTTCCCGCAGATTTGATGCATTGTTTTTAAACTTTGTCCCAATCATTCAGAGCTAAACATGTATTCAAGTCTCAGGAGGATTCTCCAATAATACTATTTCAAGAATCTTCTGATTCACAGTTGATGTTCTTTGACTTACTTCAGCTATTGTAAAGTATGTGCAATCATCAGGAAGTAATTCTCAATGCATTGGAATAAGATTTTGAATATTTCAGCACCTGCTCAGGGAACTTAGAGGTTTTATGACCTCTCTGAACAGTCAAGTTGTGCTTGGAGTGTTTTTGATTTTGCAACACGACCAGGGACATATAGCAAGAAGACTGCACAGAGAGGAAGTTCTATGCAGAGGGAGGAGGATAGCTCTTCACAAAAGCCTCTACTTACTTCTGGAGCAATGAGATGCCTAAGGTTTTCTAAGGAGATGGATACAGAACTGTACAAGGATTTTTTGTGAAACGAAGAGAATAATGGGAATTTTCAAAAGTTAAAAGAGAAGTCACTGACATGGAACTTGCTGCTGAAAATTGGATCTGGAACACTCAGGCAACGTGAAAAGAATATAGAAATTTTGTGAAAGAACACTAGAAGTTTTGACTGTGCATGTAAGCCTGCAGGAGAACAGGGAGCAATATTAGATTTGATCTTGTAAAGCTATATATCTATCACAAACGCAGAACAGCTAAAAGGGTTAGAAAACATGTGTTGACTTTGTTGACTTCAGTTTAATGTATTGATTGCTTGGTATGTGGTGCTTAGTGTAGGTTTATTTGCTCAGTAAAAAGTCATAAAGCATGAAACCTTGCCCTTCAGCGAATACCATTGATAGTCTGGGAGTTCATCGCATTGTAAAAATGTTTGGTCTCCATGAGGATCACAACAATATTTGGATTTGGAAATAGTAAAGAAGGCATTTGTCCTTCATTGGTCATAGCATTGAGCATAGGAGTTGGGAGTCATGTTGCGGTTGTACAGGACACTGGTTCAGCCACTTTTGGAATAATGTGTGCAATTCTGGTCCCCCTCCTATAGGAAGGATGTTGTGAAACTTGAAAATGTTCAGAAAAGATTTACAAGGATGTTGCCAAGGTTAGAGGGTTTGATCTATAGGGAGAGGCTGAATAGGTTGGGTCTGTTCTCTGGAACATCAGAGGCTGAGGGGTGACCTTCTAAAGGTTTATAGAATCATGAGGGGCATGGATAGGATAAATAGACAAGGTCTTTTCCTGGTGGTGGGGGAGTCCAGAACTAGAGGGCATAGGTTTAGTGTGAGGGAGGAAAGATATAAAAGGGACCTTTGGGGCAACGTTTTCACACAGAGGGTAGTGCATGTATGCAATGTGTTGTCAGAGGATATGGTGGAGGCAACATTTAAAAGGCATCTGGATGGCTATATGAATAGGAAGGATTTGGAGGGATATGGGCCAAATGCTGTCAAATGGGTCAAGCTTAGGTTAGGATATCTGGCCAGCTCGGATGAGTTGGACCAGTGGGTTGGTTTCCATGCTGTACATCTCTATGACTCTGTGATAAAAGGAAAGAAATAAGCAAGGTGGACTGAACCTTGAATCAGTAATCAGCTGTTGTATTTAGGAATAATTCGAGGCAACGCAGCTTTGGAAGAATGCAGGAAAGAATGTGAAAGACATTTACTATGAAGATTTTTAGTTGTGCTGAGAGATCATAGAATCTGGGAATATTGTCCCCAGAGTAGAAGGGGTTAAGAGGAGGGCTAACAGAAATGAAGGGTTTGATTGAACAAGTTGGAAGAAACTACTTAGTAAGTGCATTAGTAATCAAAGGCAATAGATTTAAAATAATTGCATGAAGAACAAGATGGCAGATGAGGAGTTTTTTTTAACACAGTCATTTGTTCGATTTGAGTATGTTACCTGAAGGTACATTGTATGCGGAATCCATAAGAAAGTCCTTCAGGGAATTGGTTATGTAGTTGGAGAAGTCTCGTTTGCCAGTCAATGGTGAAAAATCTAGAGTATGAGACAAATTGGACAATTCTCAACAAGCCAGCATATATATGATGGGCCAAATGACCTCTGTCTGTGCTGTAAGATTGTATTGTTCTCTAAGTATATCCACTGGTTATAAAAGACCAAAATTGGCTGTATACATTGTGTTTTCCTGGTGGCTAATGTAATACAACTCATGTAATTGAGGAGTTAAATATTTTACTCGCGAATAAGCAAGGTCCATAATTCAAACTGGTTCAGTGTGTTCACACATTGCCAAAACAGTCCAACACTTCAGTTTGTCAAACAGGAAATCTGGAAAAAATTTATCCTGGCATTTGGTAACTGAATCCAGCTGGTTTTAACTGGCCATATTGCCCAAGTTATTGGGTGAGAGATAACAAGCTTTTGCCAACCACACTACATCAACTAACTTGCATAGAGGCACAGACTGAAACACTAAGTTCTAATTTTTGTATGTAAAATTTTCCAAAAAAAAATCAAGTACCTTTAATTGGTTTCATTTTTATTTCCACTATGTGTATCAAATAAAAGCAGGAGTTTAAACTGTTTGAAGAACTTTCAATAAAAGTAATCTACTCTCAGACTTTCTAATTGTCATATGGTGCATACAGTACAAGATTTATAATAAATGAATGAATATTTCAGGAAATGATGTGATGCTGTGGTTTCCCAGCAACTGTCCAACCAATTCAAATACTATTCAATCATCTATCAGTAATAAACAAACTAGCAAACAAAAATAATTTTTCACCAGAAATCTAACAGACAAGAGCTGGTATTCACAGCATCGCAGAAGCAGTGTTTGCATTAATTTTTTTTCAGGATTTTAACTCTCTTAGAGGTATGTTACTTCAATATTTCTGTTGAATTTCAGCCAGTTACTCACTTGGGTGGCCTGTTCTCAGACAATCCTTAATGTTGTTCTAGTCTGGCTCCTAAGAGTTAGGTGAAAATAACCTATCTATACTTTCCACTTTTGTCATAGGAAGATACCTGACCATGTTAAGCAGTGCAGTAGACAGGAAGATTATGACAACTAAATACCATTATATGGCATTGATTGAAACATTGCATGCTGTCTTTCATTCACTCTCAGGCTGTGCTATCACTGACAAAGTTGACTTTAATTGCCCAGGCTTCATTCTCCTGTACAAAGTAATGGTGGCCCTTTCTTGAAATGCCAAAACACATGAAAGTGCGCCTACAATGATGCAGGAAGGAGAGTATAATAGAGTGACAAATTTGTTAACTAAATTTGAGTCTGAAAGTCCCTAATTGACACATATTAGATTAGATTCCCTGAGGTGTGGAAACAACTCCTTTGGCCCAACCAGTCCACACCGACCCTCCAAAGAGTGACAAACCCAGACCCATTTCCCTCTGACTAATGCACCTAACACTATGGGCAATTTAGCATGGCCAATTCACCTGACCTGCACATCTTTGAATTTTGGGAGGAAACCGGAGGAAACCCACACAGAAACAGGGAGAAAGTGCAAACTCCATACAGACAGTCACCCGAGGTTGGAATCAAATGGGACCCTGGTGCTGTGAGGCAGCAGTGCTAACCACTGAGCCACCGTGCTGTCAATATACTTAGGGGGAAAAATGTTAATGCTGCATATTTAGATGCTCGGTCAAAGTTCTGCTTTCCTGTTCAAGGAGGATATAAACAGCTTTAATTAGAAGAAAATGAGAAAGTTAGTTTGTGATGATAATATGTAAGTGATCAGATGTTCTTCCTTACTAAAACCATTATTTTGGTCTGTCTTCTTCAATTGATAAAATGGATATTATTGAAGAATCAGGGCAGAGGATGATTTGTACTGTTTCACTGGTGAAGTAAAAATCTTCTGGTGAATGGAGGTATGTGCATCAAAATGGACAAATCACTCACTGGAAATGACATTTCCTGTCTGTTTTTGTGGGAGAGACCCTGAACAGTGCAATTGATTGGATATCTCTGCTTAACCATATACCGGCCCCTTTCTCCTCGTTTGAGAAAAGGTTATTGATTTTGGTTATAAAAGTAACAAGAATGGACTTAATGGTGTTTTTTCCAGTCACAATGAATTACAATCCACATCCAGTCAGCCAGTCCTAACGCAATACATTTCTACTCCTTTATTAATTCCATTACAGCCCAATTGATGACAATTCTTGAATGGTGACTTCCAGTAAAGTCATGTAATTATGTAAAAAATATAAACAATGGAACACATTCAGCTTCTGTACTCATAATTATTGAAGATAAACATACATTCTATTCTGATTCTAGGATATTTTCACGAACCACTATATCAGTTTGATTCCTTGCTCCTACAAATGTTTCTCAGGTATACAATTCCTGAAATTCTGAATAGATAATTCTAATTCAACTAACTTCCTGATAGAGAAAATCTCTGACACATGGTCAGGAATTTAAAGCGGTCACTAATGTTACAACTTATAAGGGTACTTACCTGGCAAGGGAGATACCGTTATTAAGAGAGAGGTTCTCCCAGGATGAGGGTATCCCTTGTCCTTCAGGTGTGGTGACGCCTGCAATGTCCCCAAATGCGGGATACTTGACTGCAAAATTTGTGGTAGTGCTGGACTGTGTTTGCACTCTCCCCTTTACCTGCCTTCACCTAATGAAGGGCTTTTGCCCTGAAACATCGATTTTCCTGCTCCTCGGCCTACTGGTCTTTTCCAGCACCACTCTAATCTTGGCTGTCTTCACCTAACCCCACTTCACCACCCTGCCCCCGCCTCTATCTGTACCTTCCCCCACCACCCTGCCTCTGCCTCCCCCTTTACCTGCAGCTCCCCTACACCTACCCCCGTTCTGATGAAAGGTTACACTCAAAACATTGGCTACTGCAATTCCTGATGCTGCCTGCCTTGCTGTGTTCTTCTAGCCTCCTGCCTGTCTACTTTGGATTCCAGCATCTGCAGTTTTTTGTCTCTAATAACTTATAGGGGTAGCATGTTAGAAATTGGGCTCGCCTTTCTGAGTCATTACAAATGCTAATGGTTTTATAAAATATACAAAGTTCCCCAATTTACCTGACTTTCAGACCCATGTTAATAGAAAGCATGGACTAGGCTTCTATACTGAACAAGAATTACTATTCATTACAAGCTCTAGCTACAGGTAAATGGTTACAAATCATCAGCAAATAACATTTTTAATTAAATCTCTAATCTCCTTATAAACTCCCCTTTATACTGACTGACAGGTAAATAGAGTGGAAAAACAAATGTTGTGACAGAGGGGAGAAAAGGAAAGACAGTTCAGAAGTCTTGTTCCTGGTTCTGTAGCTGAGATGATCTTTACGATTCTTCTGCTGGCTAGCATGTTGCTTCAGCCATTTTTCTCTAGGTTCTTCTACTGATTGGTAAGAGACACAAGGCATCTAGTTCACTTATGAAAGGTCTCTGGTTTATCAGATAAAAGTCACCACTTACAACAACTGTTGCAGGAAAGACCAACTGGTTTTTTTTCAGGGTTATCGTTAGTTTTTACTATAGAATAGAAACACAGCTCCTGAGCTGTGGAAGAACTGAACAATTCTCTCTTTGTGTATTTTATTCCATGCTCCAAGTTGTTCAATTACTTGAGCACAAATAGCAAAGTTGTGGGAGGCAAAAAGATCTCTGATAATGGTCACTAGTCCATAGACCAGTCACCTTCTTGTTGCCAAATAAAAGCTGCATCAGCATAGTCCTTTGGGTTCTAATCATTTGCAACACTATTTGTTTACACAATATTGGCATGAGTGTCAGGTTACATGCTTTCAAAAACACATTCATCATTTCAAACACTGTCTTGAAGATGATTCTTTCTTATTTCAGTTCATTGTTTTACTGTAAAAAACACACAAATACAATAAAACGACACAGTCTTTACACTGGGCTGAACAAGGAGCTAATTTAATGGCATGTTTCTGAAGAAAATAATTGTTAGAATGTCACATCGTTTACCATCAAGAGTCATTGAGGTAGAACCTATTGTATTTTTAAAAGACAGGATTAACGTTTTAAGTAGAGAAACCTGCAAGTCCAAAAGCAAGAGTACAGAGGAACCTTGATTATCTGAAGGACTCGGGCAGGGAGTATTTCGCTCAGTTAATCGAATTCCGGATAATTGAATGCCGGATAACATAGTTAAGCTGAGCATCGGGACCTTGTGATCTTGTCGGATAATACGGTATTTGGATAAACGAATGTCAGATAATCGAGGTTCCTCTGCTTATGGCACCAGGGCTTGTTTTTGACTGCTCTAGTTAAACAAAGATAGAGACAAGATGGGTTATGTGAACTTGCTAGATAATTTTTCCTACGCCAGTTTATTTGCTGGTCAAACTCTCCTCCCCCCCCAATGCCTTTGTTATCACTAGATTGACTATTCTAAAACTTATTTGGCTGACGTCCCATGTTCTCCTCTCTGTAAACTTAAGACCATCCGAAACTCTGCTCCCTGTCTCCTAATTCACAACATGTGCTGTTCATCTTTCACTTTGTAATCACTGACCTGCATTGGTTCCTTGTTAGTTATCTCCTCATCTCTATTCTAAATGAATAAAATCTTATCCAAAGACGAGAAACTCCTTAGTTCAACATCCTCCACATACGGAAATCAGCCTCTCAGTATCCACCCTGCCAAGGTTTCTCAGAGTTTTATCAATTTTAATGATACCATTTTACATTCTCCTGGATCCTGGTGTGTACAGACCATACTCAGTCCCTTCTATATCCTGCTATCAATTTGTCTACCATCCCAGCACTCTTTGTTCTTATTCAAACCACTTGCAATTATCAATGATTTCCAATCCGTCTCTGTTACACTCTCATCCTTTGTCTTTGGTCAATGAACAACTCATAACCAACACCTAAAAGTTTGTGTGCGTGCGTGTGTTGAGTGGGATGATGGGAATTGTTCTTAAATTCAGAATATATAATTCACAGCTTCACAACTTTCTATAATTAGCCCCACTGGGTATTGACTTATCCTCCCTATGTCCTGCTGCAGTCTTTCAGAACCCTTTTCATTATTTATCATACCCCAACTTGAGGCCCTAATTTCAACAATGTTTCACCAATGTTTCACTCCCTGTCATTTGAATATTCTGAACACGCGTAGCCCTGGCAGAGGATCCTCTGGAATATTACTTAGCACACCTTTGCCATCTGAGGATGTTTCTATGGCTCCCCTCTTTGCTTTCTGCCAGTTAATTTACTATCTGGATGGCCAAGTGTGTCTTCGTTGCATCTCAGAGCATACTTCTGTTATTTAATAATGTGCAAGACTGACGTTAATAAAACATTCTGATAAATATGATCCCCAAGAATCCAAAAGAGTAGAAAGAAGGAAGAAAAAGAAGTGGTAGATATACCATCCCCCTATAAAGCTCATGCTTTAATGATTTCATGTTATAAAGCTCATGGGCCTGGATTATGTACAACAGCATCTAAAAACTCTAGAGAGGGACCATCATCTCTGCCTACACAGCATCTTGCAAATCCATTGGTAGTATACGCATACTAACATCAATGTTCTTCTTCAGGCCTACATCCCGAGCATTGAAGCATTGACCACTCCTGATATGCTCTGCTGGGTGGGCCACATCAACATCATGCTTGACATGAGACTCCCAAAATAATCACTCTACTAGGATCTTTGACTCAGTAGATGAGTGCGAGAAAGGCAGTGGAAACACCTCAAGAACACTCTTGAAGAATCCTTGAAAAAAATCACATTTCCATTGACACGTGAGAAACCTGGGCCTAAGAGTGCCCTGACATGGAGGGAAAGCATCAGGGATGGATCTTCACACTTTGAATCTTGTTGGAATGGCAAACTGAAATCCAACATCAACAGAGAATGTAAAGTGGGAAACCAGACATCCCATCCTCCCATCCCCCAACCAATACTGCCTGTCCCACCTGGGACAGTGTCTGTAGGTGGTGCATAGGACATTTCAGTAATGTGGGAACTCATTTGTAATGTTGAAGCAAGGTACTCTTGAGCACGAGGGTCTGCCCAGGTGGAGGAAAAATTGTACCTGACTCTAATTTTCACTCTGCTAAATATGTTATATTCTCTTACAATTCCTAGATTCTTCTTTAGAATTTGCCTTTCCCATTGACTTCACACCAATAGTCTGAGGTCACTTCTCTTACAATTATGTCCAACTCACAAATGCATGGGTCACATTAATTGGTGGGCAAATGAAATGATCAAATTCACTATCCAGTTTTCCACTCCACCCTATTTTATCTCCCATGGAAGGCAGTAAAATTATAGACAAGCAGCATGTTAAAATGATGGCCAATCTCGTCATGGCAGTACGCCTCCAGGAGATTTAGATCATACTCTGTCAAACTGAAGCATGTTCACCTATTACCTAAGCCATTAGTCTATCAGCCACAGCTTTATTCAGGACACTATATTTCCTGTTATGTATGATGCCTTGAGTTTCAGAATAAGGCTCTTGCGTGGTACCTCATTAATTGTCTTCTGAGGATCTATATGAAACATACTCTGCATTCTGGAATCTTAACACATAAACACTGGTAGGATTTTGAAAGGTCTAAATGTTCAAATGTAGCCAGTCTAACACAAATCCACACTGACTGTTCTTGACAAGTTCAACCCTTTTCAAATCTGCAGTACTTCCACCAAAGTAAGGCTAATATTTTACAATTTTTTTCACTCATATATTTTTGTCTTTCTTCAATATTGAGGTAACATTTATCATCATTTAGCCATATGCAAGAGTGAGACCTGTAAGAGTGAGAATTCGTATGGGGTGGGGGGTGATGTGGTGGCTCCCTGTTAATGCAGAATGTCATCGTTACAACATAGTGAAGAGTTCCCTGGTCCCTGCCATTGCAACCTTGGAGTTCATGTCAGCTTGTAATTCTGTTTGGGGTCTTGAACCCAAGTTTGAGGAGCCCTGCTCTCAGATATAGAGCTGGTGTCTGTTAGCAATCTTCTGTCAGTTTCAGCTTTGTGGAATTCTCTGCAAGTGTTTTATTTTAGTTCAATGTCTGGCTGTTGTCAACTCCATTGTGGTTTTCTTCACTTTGCAAAATATTTTGTTTGATTCCTTGTTCAATCTTCTGGAGGTGTTATTCAACTGCTGATCAATTCCTTCAAGAGCCCCATCTCCTTCTGCAAATGGATGGATTGACTCTGGTTCCAAAGATGGATGCATAATACAAAACATGCAATCTGCATTGTCATCCTTAGTTCCTGTTCTGTGAAGAATAACTTCAAGAATTAGTTGGTTTGATGTGTCATTTTTCAGGCAGCTCTGACAGGTTACTGCTTCACTGTTTATGGAAGTCAAGAGCTTCTTCTCCAGCTCGCCGAGCTAGTTAATAGCGCTTATAGCTGGACTTTGCAGAATGAATGGCTTGTTTTACGGTTGGCAGGAAGGGAAACCACACAGAACTGAAAATATTCCACAAACAACTCAGTAGTAGCTACTATTCAACATGCTCAAAAACCCAAAGACCCAGCCCAAAAACTATGTCTTGCTCTGAAAACTTCACAGTGATGTCTGATACATTTCTATCACTTGTTGTTCAAACAATGTTTTATTTATTAGAAAAAATTAAGGAAAAAAAATATTTTTCACAATCTTCTTGCAGGAAAGATTAGTGAGGTCAAATATTCTGCACTGTATGTTCAATGCAACCCGAGTTAGCAGAAAGGAACAACTAATCCCTTTCATTAATACTGGTGTGAATTAGTACGACATAAAGACATAAGAAATAATATCTGCAGTTGGCCATTTGGCCCTTCATACTTGCTTTGCCATTTAATAAGATTATACCTGACCTTCTATGTCAATGCTTTGAATCTGCAGAATCACCTAAATTGCTTTAGTACCCAAACACCCATTGGCTGCTGTCTTGAGTATACACAAACCTGAATATCCAGAAGCCGGGGATAGGGAATGTTAGAGATTCACAATTCTTTTTCGTGAAGCTACTTTTCTTCCTCTCAGTTCTAAAGAACTAACCTGTCAACTTGAGATGGTGATCCCATTTACTAGATTTCTCATCAGATGCAGCATTTTCTCAGCATTTATCCTGTCAACTTTCTTAAGAAATTCACATATTTCGAAAAGATCAACTCTCATTCATTGAAATGCCAGTAAGTATAGGCCAAATCTAATCAATCTCTCCTCATAGAGAAATCATTCATTGTTGCAATTGTTGCAATTTCTATGGGACAAGTATGCCCATTCTATGTTAAGAAAACAAATCCTAATAGTATTATCACAAGACTATTAATTTGTTCTCAGGACCTTTGTTCAAATCATAGTCAAATTTGAATTCAACTATAAGTATTTGGAATTAAGAGTCTAATGGTGACCATTTTGATTGTCTGGGGAAAAATCCATTTGGTTTTGCTCATTCTCCTCACTGAAGTCACCACAGACATCTGAGACTCAAATATTGAGCTTGCTAATGCCAAAATATTCTGCTGTACCTCTTCTCTATTTTCTGTCCTTTAACCAATCCTTAATATATGTAAAAGATTTTCCCCCAATACCTCAATTCCTAATTTTGTGTATTTTCTTCTTGTGTCATACACAAATGTGCTGTATCTACTGGTTTCCCTAAACCATCTCATTGTTATATTTTCAAAAATCCTGAACAGGTTTGCCAAACACCTTTTCTCTTTAATAAAGTTATACTTATTCTGCTTATTCAGAGTCTGTTTTATCAAAGTGTCAAATTGAATAAACCATGGAGTAATGCTATCATAAATAGTTATGATTTGCATGTTGAAGCAGAATGATGGCTGATCACTAATCTTATTTTATGTTGAAGCATATCATTTTGAAAATAAAGAGAAAGGTGATATGGTTGCGATGATTGCAATAAATAGTACAGAATAGATGTTAGGCAGGATGCGAAATGCGGCACTCTGTTGGTCCAGTGATTCAGATTATCAATGTCCAACATTATTTTCCCATGTGTAAAGCCAAACTCAAAATAAAAGTTGTATCAGGTAATATGTAAGTAACAGACATCGTCAAAGAATCCCTGGAGGTTTAGGTGTGAATTGTTTTATAGTGAACTCCACACTGACAGTATACCAAATATAGTCACAATCTGGAAAATTAATGCAACTTCAGCAACATGTCATGAAAATAAATTATTTCAAATTTAAGCAACATCCCTTCTGTAATGACAAGAGAAAGAGTTGTATCTATATAAGGATGAAAATCAGGCAGCACAGGCAGAGCCAAACACCTTCTAATTATGAACTGAAACATAATTTGACTCAATGGCCACACCACGTGTACTCATGGATTGACCTGTGAACAGTAAATTTGTGTGGTTCATTTAGCCCCTTTTTTCTACCTTTTCAGTGTTCTAATTCCAAAAAAAAATCAAAGGTTAACTTAGATGTTCAGCAGGCCTTCTGGCTCATAGGTAGGGATATTGCCATTGTGCCTCAAAAACTCTCAAAGATTATTTTATTACACAATAAATTTGCTGAAAATTACTCAGTAGAAAGTGACACTATTATAAGCCAAAAAACAGGCACACGGTTTAATGTAGGGATGGATTTTTTGTAAAATATGAAAGTAAGAGTAGTTTGTTATTTCCCTGCTGATAAAGTCTCGCTGAGATGAAGGTTTGAATATTTAGGTCGAAATCTTATAGCAGGCTGGAATTAGTGAGTCATGGTGAGACTTGTGGCAGAATTGATTGACGAGTATTTTCAGAACAACTCTGCATTTTTATCCATTTACCGCGTGTCGTGCTAGTCACAGTGCCAACAAGGGGGATTATTGCTTGTAGTTTTAAAATATTTTTAATGAAAACATGTTTCTTTACAAAATTATAAACTTACAAAAATATGAAAACATTACATTATAACAACAACAACAATAAACAATAAACCAACTACTATACCACTCTACAAAAGAACTCACAACTACCCTCATTACACATCAATAAATAAATAAGTAAATAAAAAAAACCACTTAGCGTGACAAGACCACAGCTCTCAACCTTCGAGAGCATCAATTATTAAACCCATGTTTGCTCGAAATACTTCTTCTCAGGACATTAGACTTATTAAACCAAACCACCATGGCTACATAAAAGCCCTAATTAAAATGGCTGACAGAACTGCTTCCAAATAATTCAAAAACAACTGCCATGTCTTATAAAAATTGCCTGTTTTCTGGTGCACCATGTTTGTAAGAAAGTCCAAAGGAATGCTTTCCTTGATTGACTTATGCCACCCTGACAGACCTGGGGGTGGGGAGGGGGAGGATGTTGGGGTGGAGGGGTGTTCTCAGGCATTCAGCACATTAGAATGTTCTTCTTTGCACAAAAATACAGGGGAGATCCTGCCTCACCAACTTAGTAGAGTTCTTTGAGGAAGTGACCAAGTTGATAGATGAAGGAAGGGCTGTAGATGTCATATACATAGACTTTAAAAAGGCGTTTGATAAGGTTCCCCTTGGTAAACTCATGGAGAAATTGAAGTCACATGTGTGCAGGGTGTTCCAGCTAGGTGAATAAAGAACTAGTTGAGCAACTGGAGACAGAGAGTAGTAGATAAAGGGAGTTTCTCGAAATGGAGAAAGGTGACCAGTGGTGTTCCACAGGGATCAGTCTGGGGCCACTGTTGTTTGTAATATACGTAAATGATTTGGTAGGGGGCATTGTTGGTCTGATCAGCAAGTTTGCAGATGACACGAAGATTGGTGGAGTAGCAGAAAGCATAGGGGACTGTCAAAGAATAAAGGAGAATATAGATAGATTGGAGAATTGGGCGGAGAAGTGGCAGATGGAGTTCAATCCAGGCAAATGTGGGGTGATGCATTTTGGGAAGTCTAATTCTAGAGCAAGCTATACTGCAAACGGAATGGCCTTGGAAAAGGTTGATGAGCAGAGAGATATGGGAGTTCAGGTCCATTGTACCCTGAAGATAGCTGATAGAGGGGTCAAGAAGGCATATGGTATACTTGCCTTCATCAGACAGGGGATTGAGTATAAGAGCTGGCAGGTCATGATAAAATTGTATAGACTTTGGTTCGGCTGCATTTAGAATACTGTGTACAGTTCCGGTCGCCGCATTACCAAACGGATGTGGATGCCTTGGAGAAGGTGCAGCGAAGGTTTATGAAGGTGTTGCCTGGTATGGAAGGTGGTAGCTATGAAGAGAGGTTGAGCAGGTTAGGATTGTTTTCATTAGAAAAAAGGTGATTGAGTGGGGAATCTGACTAAGGTCTACAAAATCATTAAGGTATAGACAGGTTGGATCGAGATAACCTTTTTCCCAGGGTGAGGGATTCAATAATGAGAGGTCACGCATTCAAAGTGAGAGGTGAAAAGCTTAAGGGGGATACGTGTGGCAAGCACTTTACACAGAGGGTGGTAGGTGTCTGGCAGAGGTGGTAGAGGCAGGCAAGGTAGATTCATTTAAGGTGCATCTGGACAGATGCATGAGTAGGTGGGGAGCAGAGGGATACAGATCCTTAGGAATTGGGCGATAGGTTTAGACAGTGGATTTGGATCGGCTCAGGCTTGGAGGGCCGAAGGGCCTGTTTATGTAAATTTTGTTTGTTCTTTGTTCTAAAAGTGAGAATGCTAAAAAGCTTTTTCCCATGTACATCTAAGGGAGATAAATTCAGTGACCTCAAGAGAAGAGAAACTGGGTCTACCTTGACTCACCTTGTCACAAGACCCTGCTATTACTCCTATTATCCTATTATTCCAGCCACAGCACTCCAGTACACACGGAGCCTGTGGCAGGACCACAGACAATGAGTGAGGGGACCCTTATTTATTTTACATTTGGGGCACATTGAAGACACACCCTGCTTAAATTTTGCAAGACGATCTGGGGCCAGATGAGCCCTATGAAGAATCTTTAACTGCATAGCATGGGTCTTGTTACAGATCAAAATCTTCCTCGCAGTCTCACAAATGTCCTCCCAAGTTTCTGGAGTGATCTCCACTCCTAACCCTCTCCCCCAAACCTCTCGTAATTGCTCAATGTCACCCAAGCAACCTCCCCCCAACAAATGATAAAAAGTACTCACTTAAAGAGTGCTGTTAGCATGAAGCACCTTCTTTTTCGAAACAGATCCATAACTGTCAGACAGAAATGGAGTCTCCTTTTGGATAAAATCTCTGATCTGATAAAAATGGAAGAGATCCCACCTTGATAATCCATACTTATGAGTTATTTGATCAAATGACATTAATGTTTCATCTTCAAACAGGTCACCCAAACAAGAGACTCTCCTATCCGCCCAGGACTTAAACCCAGGATCCATTGTCCTGGCCAGAAACCTGGCATACCAACTATGGGAGTATGGAAAGATGTTTTAGACATGTTACACTCCACCTGTCTCATTGCCCTCCACGCTTTGACAGTATTAATAACTATTGGATTGCGGCAATGTCTCGCAACTGTCCTCACTTTGTCCAGAAACAAAAGGCTAATAAGAGGACACTTTGCCTGGGAGGCCTCAATGTCCAACCATACTGACGCCGGGTCCTCACAGGCCCAATCACTTACAAAAGACAGAAGGGAGCTCAGTTGATATTTTCTGATGTCCAGGAGATCCTCTTAACCCCTGGGGCATTTACAATTTCATATGCTTGATAAGAAGCCTCTTATGGCGCCAAATAAAATAACTAAACCAACCATTTAATTTCTGAAACGTTTGCCTAGGAAAAACCAAGCAAACCTTCGCAGAAGGCATAATAAACAAGGAAGAACATTCATTTTAATAAGAATAACTTGACCGAGCCATGATATCGGAAGGGCCTCCCATCTTTGAAGGTCTTGTTTATCCTTGTCAAACAAATGAACAAAATTAGTCTTGAATAACTGATCAAAACTAGTGGGTAACAAAGAGACCCAAATAAAGAAAGCCTCCCTGTGACCACTTAAAGGGGAACTCACCTTCAACATCAGGTATTCCGCTAAGAACCCCCATAGGCATAGCTTCCGATTTTGAAAAATTGATCTTGTAACCTGAGAAAAGGCCAAATGAATTAATACATTGTATTAAATGGGGCACCAAAACTGTCGGGTTCAAAAGAAAAATGAGAACATCATCCACATATAATGTGATCTTACGCACCTTCGACCTGACCTTTGGGCCAGCTATATTAGGGTCCCTGGGTCCCTACAAAATGGCCTCTGCCAGCACCTCAATCACCAATGTGAAAAGCAAAGGTGAGGAGGGGACAGCCTTGCCAACTGCCCCTACCAATACTAAAATGATCAGACCTTATACCATTACCGAGAACCGCTGCCAGAAGATTACTGTAAAGGACCCTTACTCATTTAGTAAACACTTCACCCAGATCAAACCGCTCCAGAGTATAAAATAAATACGGCCATTCCACCCCGTCAAATACCTTCTCTGCGTCCAAGGAAACCACCAGCCGTTGAACTGACCATTGCTGGCACACTTGAATCATGTGAAGAAGACTCCTAACATTTTTAGAAGATCTGCATCCCTTTGTAAAGCCCTCTGATCTTTAACAATAGAAGGCAACACCCTTCCCAACCTCAATGCCAGAATCTTCGATAAAATTCTAAAATCAGAGTTTAAAAGCGAGATGGGTCTGTAAGAAGGACAGTCTCCCGTGGTCGTCCCTTTATCGAGGACAAGAGAGATATTAGCCTCTGCCAAGGATGGTGGGAGGCAATCTGAACTAAATGAATGGTTATACATGTCTAGCACCATCCTGACAGTATGATTACAAATTCTTTATAAAACTCACTGGGCAAGCAAACAGGGCTGGGTGAATTACCATATTGAAGTTGCCTCACCGCCTTCTGTATCTCTTGGGCTATTAATGGAGCACTAAGGAGAGGCACCTGCTCAACAGACACACCAGGAAGATCCACATTCCTAAAAAAAGACTCATCTTATCCCATCTGTCCTCACAGCATTCAGATGGGTAAAGTTCAGAGTAAAACCTCCGAAATGTCTCATTGATCTTTTTAGCATTGTAAGTAAGAGTCCCATTCCTTTCCCAAATAGAAGCAACAGACTGGGAGGTATTTTTCTTTCTGATGAAATATTCCAAGTATTTACCCAAACTATCACCATGGTCAAACAGCCTCTGCTTTGCAAAGGAAAGTTCCTTCCTTGTTGTCTGCATGAGCGGATCGGAGAGCTGTGATCCGCTGAAGCTTAGTCACTGACGGTGTACTGTAATATGCCGTCTCAGCTGCCTTCAGTCGTGCCTCAAGCAGACACTGCTGCTCTCCCTTCTGTCGCTTCTGGCTGGCAGACTATGAGATAATTATCCCTCTAGCACTGGCCTTAGCAGTCTCCCAGAGAATGGACGGATTACTAGCTGTACCCAAGTTGGTGGCCAAAAGAGCTTCAAATTCCCTGGAGAAGTATCCTACAAACCTTTTGTCTTTGATGATGAAGGGATCCATTCACCAGTACCGTGAACCCATTACATCACCCTTAAACTTAACCATTAAAGACACTGCGGCATGATCAGAGAGGGCAATATTCCCAATCGAACAGGATACCGCCAAATCTAAAAAAAAACACAGGAGTCAAGAAATAATCAATCCTTCTGTGGCATTTATGAGAATTGGCAAAGAATGTAAAATCTCTGCCCGTAGGGTGTAAATGTCTCCAAAAGTCTACCAACCCTAGTTCCACACATATATCACCCAACTGCTTAGATTGTGAAGAAAGCTTTTGGGGGCCTTTGGGCATTCTACCCAGCACAGCATCCATAAAGCAATTAAAGTCCCCCCTTATAATAATATGCTGCGACACTAAGGCCATCAGCTTAAATAGTGCATCAGTCAAATGGGTGGGCTGGAGGATATTCAAAATACCATATTCCTATGTATTCAAAATACCATATTCCTTAAACCATGTATAAGGGCCTTAAGAATAACAAACCGACCATACTCATCTTTAACACAATCTATTAAATTAAATGGGAGACCCTTCCAGATGAGTATTGCCACTGCCCTGTTCCTAGTACTAGAGGATGAGAAAAACACCCGATTAAACCCTGCTGCATCTTCAAGTATTCCTTGTCATTAAGATGACTCTCCTGCAACAGGGCAATATCCAGCCTCTCCTTTTTAAGGCTCGACAATATCTTTTTTTTTAATTGGTGAATGAATCCCTCTGATATTCCAGGTGCACCATTTAAGAATGCTGCTAACCATGATCCTTGACAGTGACCTTTGACCTGCTTAGAGGAAGTATTCATGCAACACACTGATCATACTCAAAAGGAGACTTAAAGAGTCTACTTACAAAAAAAAAATCTAACTACAAAACACAAAAGGCACTTAATGGGAGACTCTACCCCCTGCCCACAGAGGGCGCTTACATTTCCCACACACACCTCCATACCCCCTTCCACCTCGAGTCGCACTCCAAACCCAAGCACTGGAAGAAACCAAATGGGTAAACACAAAGGTATAACAAAAACGGTGAGCACTCTGCCCATCCTCCACAATACATCAATACCACTCCAGCTTGGAGAGAACAAAAAAACACCAACAACTTCTTTGGGAGCAGAGTGAAAGAAATAAAAGCAAGACAAAAAAAAACAGACATCATTGTTAATGTCCATAAATACACCTACACTATTTTAAAGACAACAAGAAGTTTTTGGTGTGCTCGAAGGAACCAAACGACCGCCCAGTTTCCTCATAAGTAATACAAAGCACTGCTGGGTATCTCATTGAATATTGAATACTGAAGTCCTTTAACCTTCTCTTAACCTCATTGAATGATATTCTCTTATGAATCACTGCTGCAGAAAAGTCCTGGAAAAATATTATCTTAGTTCCCTGATAGGTCAGGGCCTCTCCCCAACCTTCGAAAAGTTTCCATGACTATCTGCTTGTCCTTGACCGGATCTGCACACTGCAACCCAGTGAGCTCTGTCAACCTTCATCCGTTCGGCCTAGGCATTCCAGCCAAGAAATTGTGGCAACCAGTCTTCAAAAAAACTTGCTGGCTGCCCACCTTCTACTCCCTCCAGCAGGCCAATGACTCAGATATTCTTTCTCCTACCTCTATTTTCCAGGTCATCGATTTGCTTAGTCAGGGCCTGAACCTGTTTCTCAAGGGCCTGAATTCGCCCCGTTGAGGACTCAACCTCGGTCTCTGATGCTGCTGTCTGCTGATCAATCTCTTTAACTCGCTTCCCGCACCCTTCCAACTCCTTCTCCCGCTTTTGCAGCATGGACAAGATGGGCTCGAGTCGATTACGAGTTTCTTCTCTCATCTCCTGGATCAGCTGTTGGACCGTTCAGAGTTTCTCCACAATGTTCTGCTGTGCAGGCATGCGTTGCAGGACTGCTGCCTGAGGAGCTGCAGCTGCTTCCTTAGTTGCAGTCTCGGGCCTGCCCACTCTTTTCGAGTGTCCCGAGTGTTGAGACTTGGCCATTTGCTTCTCCTTAGTCATTCTCGCACGCTCGATAAAAGGATTTAAATGGTTTTATTACCATTTAACAGTAACATTTCCAAAAAAACTAAGGTGGGGGTTAAATAAATTATTACCCTGGGTTGGGGCGCAAAGCTCAGCAAGACTGATCTATTCAGATCACCGCCATCTTGAATCCCCTGATTATTGCTTGTTAACCACTTTGTTAACAGCACACCTCACTTCATAAATATGCAGCTTCCTATCTTATCAAACACACCAAACAAATTAAATGTCAAGAATTCTTGATGTGGAAGTTAAAGCATGTACTGATCAACCTGGCTGTGTAGGGCTTCCTTGTGGCTCAGTTTGAAACAGCGTCTCAGGGTGTGATCCATGAGCATCAGTGGCACATATTCCTTGTCCATAGACATTGACATTCAAGATTTGCCAACTCCTCATGATCCTCGTGATGCTTCCCCAATCCACTTGCAGCTCACTGAGGAAGCAAAGGCCTACTTTGCAGAACAATCAGAAACCAGCAAGTTTGTTCCAAGGACATTTTACTCACAGAGATAGGCATCCAACCCAGAGATTGGACTAGATTTAATCTCAGCATTGTTTGTTTACTCTCTTAGCGCTCATTCATCTGTATGCGCGTAACCTCCAAGCGTTGCCGTGCCAATTAGTGCAGTCAGACAAACAGGCAGCTTGCCTTGCTGATCAGCAGTCTTCAGTCAAGGGGACTCACATCTTGCTATTCAGCAATGTGCTACTTCAATCTCACACCTGCACCATGTGCCATCAGCCTAAGCAGCAATCATATTGCATGTGCAACAAGCAAACAAATGTGTCTCAAATTCGTATGGAGTAGTCCTCACCATGTGTCCTTGGAGACATCCATCAGTCAGGGGTCCCAACACAGTAACTCAAACACGGTCCAAGGGAGTGCACACAGTCAGGTACCTGGCAGAGGGGTGGTCATCATTCATGGAGTTTCTACAGCCAAGGGAGTGGGTCATAGTCAGTCCTATGGCTCCAGAGTGGTTAGTCTGGGAAGCTGGGTGAATGAAGTTGTGTTCATATGCAAACATTAGCCAAGTGACTGTGCACTTATTGTCCAGGCTATTCAAGCTAGATCATGCAAGATAATGGGTCACAGTCAGTCAATCAGGTCCTTCCACAGAAACTAAAGGGGTCGGGGAGAATGTGCTAGGTGACTTGGGAACCCATTTGGAGGGACTGTGGAATGGGGCAATGACAGTTGAGAAGGGAAGGCAACTGTATTTGTAAAGGTTGATATAATAAAACATGGATAGAGACAGAGTAATAAGGGAGCAGAGATCGTCCATGGTCCACAATACCCTGCTTCCAAGGCAGGGAACAGTGTATGACCAAATCTGGCATGGCCACCCCATATGCAAAGACTGGTTGAAAAGTGAGGTGGGTGCTTGCTTATTTAGTTGGGTGGATGGTGACCTGGGAGGTATGAAGCTTATGGGGTTTACAGGAAGAGCTACCAGGAAGATCTGGATATTCAGGGCTTCAATGACACATGGAAGTGGAGGCTGGTGGCCACTGGCTGAAGAGTGCTCATTGTCACCTTCCATCTTGTTGAACATGCTCAATGAGGAGGAAAATGGCCGTAATCACCCTCGGATTGGGCAGGTTAAGTGACTCGATTTGTGAATCAGGGAGTTCAAGACCCTGACTGTGAGTGTGAGGTACTTTAGAAAACTGCAACATTACACACAGACTCATACACTATACCTGACCTGGGGATCCCTAATGCTGGTGATCATAAGGCTTTGGTTGCTTCAGTGCTGTACACCTCACTGCCCCAGGTATTGCTGACTGCTTCATTCAAACTAGTACTTTTGGGCACACAGGACAGGAATAGAATTAGGAGGTGGTAACGGTGTCAGCAGAACTTAAAGGCCTTTATGTGCCTTGTCATCTTAGATAATAAGACCATAAGAAATAGGAAAAGGCGTAGACCATTTAGCCCTCGAGCCTGTTCCGACATTCAATAGGATCATGGTTGATCTGACATTCCTCACATTCCTGCCTTTTCTCCGACCCTTGATTTCTCGACCGATCAAGAATCTATCCATTTCAGCCTTAAATATACACAAGGTCTTTGCCCCCACAGCTCTCTGCGGCATGGAGTTCCAAAGACTCACAATCCTCTCAGAGAAGAAATCCCTCCTTAGCTCAGTCTCTAATTGGCATTCCTTTATTCTGAGACTATGCCCTCAGGTACTACACTCACCTATGAGAAGAAACATTTTCTTAGTATTAAAGCTGTCAAGCCTCATAAGAATCCTCCAAGGGTCAATATTGAGCTGGTGGCAGTTCCTGTGAGCCAGTGGAGTATTGTGCTAACATGGGGAGGTGGTGGGCTTGTGATACTTTTGCTGGACTGTTAATCCAGAGACCCAGATAATGTTCTGAGGACCCAGGTTCAAATCCTACCATGGCAGATGATGGAATTTGCATTCAATAAATACATCTGGAAGTAAAAGACCAGTGATGACCATGAATTGATTGTTGGAAAAGCCCATCTGATTCACTACTGTCTTGTAGGGAAGGAAACTGCCATTTTTACCTGGTTTGGCCATCATGTAACTTTGAACCCACAGCAATGTGGTTTACTCTCAACTGTCTTCTGACCAATTAGAGACAGGCAATGCATGTCAGCCTAGTTGGCCTCTTGGGGGATGGGAGGGAAGAGCTTAGACTTGCGCAGTTCATAGCAGTGGAATCACAGTCACTGAGGGCGTTCAGCAATTGCAATGTACAGTCGAGAAGCAGAAAGCTATCCAGAACTGTAGACAGAGTCGAGGAACGAAATGACTACTCTCACCAGCAGGATGTAGAACTGCTGAGCTTGTCCCAGTGCCTGTATGCTCTGCCCTGCCTCCTCTAGGTTTAAGGTAAGACCCATGACCCTGCTTCCCTCCAGGAGGTTGTGATCATGGGAGTATGCACATCGCTGCACACCATTAGCACAAAAGATAGGTTTATCCACACAGTCTGATGTTTCTCATTAAGGATAGCACCTGTTCTCAGCCAGCTGGTTTCAAGAAACGGTAATGCTCAAACAAACATGTACTATTAGATCACTAAACCTGAAGTCTGTGCATGTAAGGTTATCACAGGCCTGCTTCCTCATTTGACCATTGTTCTAGCTTCTTCTACTCTATCAATGACCTCTTAGCTGATGCTATTACTAACATTGTCTCTTTCCTCAATGACGTGGCTCAGTAGTCTGCTCAATTCTAACCCTTGTGGAAGCACTGCATCTGAGGATTCTTCAATACTGTTATCAGCCAAGACTCTGGGAAGAAGCCTTTGCGCTGAGCCCTGTGGCAGAGGATGGACGTTTAAAAGCTCAGCAACCTAGAAGTGCTCCAGGATTTGTGACAGCTCTCTGGGTACTGTGTGTGAACCTGCAGTAGTGAGCTATCGTGGTCACATATTGGCTGCACTGTAAGGAATTTGAACAAAACCAGCTGGCTGATCCCAGGTTGTTCTGGTGACAATATGTTGGCAGTCTGTTGTACCTTGCACCTGTGGGAAACTTGTGATTACAGCAAATCATGTCTGTCTGGCTCCCTGCTTACAAGGAAAACATCACAAAATACTCATAAAATCTTCATTGCTCAGACCTTTGAATATAGGAATTAGGACATTATGCTGAGGTTGTATAGGACTTTGGTGAGGCTTCTTTTGTTCTGTCACCCTCTTAAAGGAAGGATATTATTAAGGTGGAGAAGGTTCAGAAGAGGTTTTCTAGGATGTTGCTTGGAATGGAGACTTTGAATTATAAAGAGAGGCTGGATAAGCTGGGACTTATTTCACTGGAGTGCAGGAGGTTGAGTGGTGACCTTTATAAAAGGTTTATAAAATAATTAAGGGTATAGATAAGGTGAATGGCTGGTGTGTTTTCCCTAAGGTGGAGAATTTCAACACTAGGGGGCATACTTTTAAGGTGAGAGGAGAAAGGTTTAAAATAGACAAGAGAGAATTTTTTTTTACACAAAGAGTGATTCATGTGTGGAATGAACTTCCAGAGGAAGTAGTGGATGTGACTGTGGTAATAATGATTAAAGATACTTAGATACGTACATGGAAAAGAAAGGATTAGAGGGATATAGGCCAAATGCAGACAGGTGTGACTCGTCTGGTTTAGGATTATGGTCAGCATAGATGGTTTGGACCGAAGGGTCTGTTTTCATGCTGTATGACTCTATGACTCTATGTTTATA
The DNA here is from genome assembly GCF_004010195.1 of Chiloscyllium plagiosum. Taxonomy (NCBI): domain Eukaryota; kingdom Metazoa; phylum Chordata; class Chondrichthyes; order Orectolobiformes; family Hemiscylliidae; genus Chiloscyllium; species Chiloscyllium plagiosum. The sequence goes on from NC_057714.1 coordinate 34,274,363, forward strand.
AATTCCTGGGCTTTTCCAAATCCAAGCATCAGTTACTTTCTATCTATACTTGTGAGATACTGACTAAAACATTCAGCAGAAGTCCCCAGTGGATTCGTGAACTGGGCTATCTGTGAAGCAATTGAATGCCACTATTACTTCAAGACAACTGGCTTAGGATTGTCACTTAGCCCTTGCATGCGTAGTTTTTGTTTCTATTTATTCACGGCTCATGGGCAATGTTGGCTAGGACAGCATTTCTTGCTTTCAATAATTGCCCCGGCGATCATTAGGAGTTAGCCACACTGTTGTAACTATGGAGTTAAATGTAGGTCTGACTAGGTAGGAATGGTGGATCTCTTCCGTTAATGGACAATAGTGGACTAGATGGGCTGTTATGACAATCATTATATGGTCACCATTAGGCTAGATTTTTATTTCAGATTTAATTTAGAGTCATAGAGCTGAACAGCATGGAAACAGACCCTTTGGTCCAAATCATCCACGCTGATCAGAAATCCTAAATAAATCTAGTCCCATTCACCAGCATTTGGCCCATATATCTGCAAGCCCTTCCTATTCATATATCCATTCAAATGCCTTTTAAATGTTGTAATTATACCAGCCTCCACCACTTCCCCTGGCAGCTCATTCCATATATGAATCACCCTCTGAGGGAAAAACCCAGGAATTTCTAAACATAAAGTCATAGAGTCATATAGCAAGGAAACAGGCCCTTCAGTGCAATCAGTCCATGCCCCTCATGTCCCTTTTAAATCTTTCCCTCTCACAACTTAAACCCCTGCCCTCTTGTTTTGCACTCCCCACCCCAGGGAAAAAGACCTTGTTGGCTTACCATATCCATGTCCCGCATGATTTTATTAACCTCTATAAGCTCAGCCTCTGAAACTCCAGGGAAAATAGTCCCAGCCTATACAGCTTCTCCCTATAGATCAAACTCTCCAACCCTGGTGACATCTTGTAAATCTTTTCTGAACCCTTTCAAGTTTCACAACATCCTTCTCAGAGCAGGAAGACCAGAATTGCACACAGTATCCAAAAGTGGCCTGTACAGCTGCAACACCACCTCCCAATTTCTATACTCAATGCTCTGACCAATAAAGGCAAGCATACCAAATGCCTTCTTCATTATTCTGTCTATCTGGGACTCTTCTTTCAAGGAGCTATGAATCTGCACTCCAAGGTCGCTTTATTCAGCAGCACACCCCAGGACCTTACTATTAATTGTATAAGTCTTACACTGATTTGCCTTTTCGAAATACTGCACCTCACGTTCGTCTGAATTACACTCCATCTGCTACTCCTTGGCCCATTCACTCATTTGATCAAGATCCTGTTGTACTCTTAGATAATCATTTTGGCTGTCCACTACACCTTCAATTCTGCTATCATCTGCAAACGCACAAACCATACCTCCTAAGTCTACATTCAAATCATTTATATAAATGATGAAAGCAGTGGACCCAGCACCGATCCTTGCGTCACACCACTAGTCACAGGCCTCCAGTCTCAAAAGCAACCCTCCACCACCACCCTCTGTCTCTCTCCTTCAAAGTTAAAAATCACACAACACCAGATTATAGTCCAACAGGTTTATTTGGAAGTATTAGCTTTGGAGTGCAGCTACCTGATGAAGGAGCAATGCTTCAAAAGTTAGTGTTTCCAAATAAACCTGTTGGACTAAAACCTGGTGTTATGTGGTTTCTAACTTTGTCCACCCCAGTCCAACAATGAAAGCTCATTATCATTCCTATCTTCAAGTCAGTTCTGTTATCAAATGACTAATTCTCCCTCATATTCCATGTGATCTAATCTTACTAACCAATCTACCATGAAGAAACTTTGGAACTGAATTCCATATAGATTGCATCCACTGCTCTGCCCTCATCAATCCTCTTTGTCATTTCTTCAAAAAGTCAAAACTAATAATCTGCCATGGTGGGAATTGAACTGATATCCTAAGGTCCTGAGATCCTGGATCACTAATTCAGTGACATCACCACAGTACCCCCACCTCCCTTGGCCCTTGCCCAACAGCCAGCTCATGTAGGACACCACCACTTAATGTATCCTGAGGTACTTTCTGTCTTACAGTCAGTTAAAGCTGTTGGTAATGTTGGTAAATTCTACTTTCGGTCAATACTCATCATTGATATCACCAATGATTATCTGGATCTCATGCCTCCGCAATTAGTCTGCAACTTATACATGCTGAGACTGCTCATGTATCCTCTGCACCAGTCCTTCTTTACCTTCGAGATGACCAGAAGAGTGCCAAGGCTGCTTTTCACATTGGTACTGTTGGTTTCAGGAGATCTATGGAGACAATTCACTGGAGCAGACAGTCACGATTGTTTTTGAGTTCTGCCCTGCAAACCTGCTTTACAATGTGCCTGTAAAGCCTGTTTCCTCCCTGAAGCCTTCCTCCTCAGTCAGCATGCACACCATGGAAATGGTCAGACTGTGTGTTGTCAGAAGATAGCTTCTTACAGCCAAATGTTTAGATGCAAGTAGAGAATCTACATTGGCCAGGACACTAAAAGTAAATCAGTGTACCTCTCTGTTGACAACAATTGCCTTTCCATCAGGGAGGTTGTATCAGATCCATTCTCATGCTGCCATGGCACCAAAGATCAGGAAACAAAACTCCTCACCCAAATTCCCTTATCTGTCATAATTTTCTATCTGGGATTACATTATGGATTGAGTCTATCTCTCTTCCTCCACATCTGTCTTCATAACTCATACCGACTGAGAATCCATTCAGTCTACAATGTACTGTGGTTCCATCACTTCATGGGATCTCATTGAAATGTGATGCCATGAATTCTGAAGCTATGCTGCCTCATTGAGAGTGGATTCAGCAGAACTTCATTTATTTTGTAAAGATAAGCATGTATAACCCTTTCCTATTACCTACCAAGCTGCTTCCATTCTTCTTCACCTACAGCACCTTTTAGTATCTGTCACCCATGTGACCGTTGAACCTCTCCCCACCTCTGCAGAATCTGTATACGTTTACTGTGACTTCCATAGTTACAACTTGAGCTCATAAATATCTAGATCCCCCAAATGTCACTCCTGTCCCTCTACCCTCCCATCCTCATAGCCAACCACTCCATCACCTTCCATGAACCCCTCCACGGGTATACAATGCCATGCAATCTTTGCCCATGATCATACAGCTTCAGCCTTATCACATCCAACTAACCTGTTGACTGTCACACTATCCTCTGCCATCCAGTACCACAAGACACTTCCCCAGTCATGAACTTTCTGCAACAAGGATCATGCACTGAATGCCTAACTCCTTGTGACTCTCACTTTTCAGCCATTACACCAAATAAAGCAGGAAAGGACAGAAACTACTCCGAAGCCCACTCTACCATCGATGGATGCCCAGTGCCCAATCCCAGATTACAATACCCCATCTTTGCTCCACCGATTCCTTAAACTGCTTTCTAAATGGGGATCCTATATTGCAACACAATGAAACTGCAAGAGTCCCTTCCTACATCCCAGTAACTAGAGAATAGACACTGCAACTCACCCTCACAGAAATAATATTTTTTCTGATCAGTATATGGACTGTAACCTATCCTGCAGTCTTCTGTGGACTGCTTCTATTCTACAGTAAACCAGCTCCATCAATTAGTCGCATTTCTGGGAAGAGAAATTATGGACAATTTTAAATGTATGTTGTAGAATTTCTTGCCATCTACTGATCCTGCCCCCAACTCTAACAACCACGCCAAACCCCACCACAACCTCTACTTCTTGCAGCTCAGACAATATAACATGTCATCCTCTCCATCAATCAACAAGAAATGTCCAATGTTTCAGGCTCAAGAAGGTTTTCACATCGACTGTGGACTCAGTCTGATGACATAAAAGAGCTTAAAAAATACACAATCGTCTGATAAGATAGAAAATGGGAAAGCAAGTTAGAAACAAAAAAAGAGATAGTATTAAAGAGAGACTGCTACAATGCTTTCAAAAATAAACAATTATAGATTCCCAAGTAATTACACATTTTCCATATTGTTAATGCTTCTAGGTCATAAGTCACCATAATACATATGTACTTGAGTAAAAATTGATCTCATGTAAAAATCAACACCCCCTCCCCCTTCCCCTCCCAACTTGTGGCCAAAACGTCTGGAATTTTCCATATATCTCATCTAAACGTCGATCCTAGTTCTTCACAGATAACACATTATTTTCTTTAATCATTTTGAGGTCAATTGGGTTTCTGCTAATGATATGGTATTTTGGACTATTGCAAGAATTTTAGCCCCTCGAAAGTAGTATCCATGTAATAAATAACCCTGTAAATTTAACCTTAAAAAAAAGTGTAAAAGATTTGACTTTAACATACTGTAAATCAGAAATGTGTTGGAATATTCTCCACTTGCTTTATGCTTACAGCACCAACAACACTAGACACCGGTACCATCCAAGATGAAGGATTCCACTTAACTGCTATCTCATCCACCTCATTTAATGTTCACTTTTTCCAAGACTACTTCATTTGGCTACAGTGTGTGCTATCCACAAGATGGACTACAGCCAAATTTGCTAAAGTTTCTTCAATGTGATCTCGCAAAGCTGGAAGTTCAAATCCTAGAAGGATGCTGACAGATAGACCATAAGAGCATTGCTTGCTGCAAGTTGCCATCCAAACTACACAACATCTTGACTTGAACATATACTCCTGTTCTTTCATTGTCACTGAATCAAAATCTGAAAGTAAAAGTACTCTTTGTGAGATGATGGAGAACAATAGCATGGAGGTTATATACGGAAGGCTAAAGCCTTCAAATGCTGATCACAATTATTTTAAAAGATACAAAGAGTCAGAACATAGGAAGATGGAAACAAGAGTTGGCCATTCAGCCCCTCAAACCTGTTTCACCATTCAATGAGACCATGGCTGATCTGTGGCCTAACTCCATATATCTGCCTTTGGTCCTTATCCCTTAATAGCTTTGCAGAACAAAAGTTATCTACCTCAGAGTTAAAATTAACAACTGATCTAGAAAGCCGTGAGGACCAGGAGTTATACAAAAATAGTTGAATATAACTAATAAAGTGAACATTAGCAAGTTGAAGAAGATATTACAATGGTGTAAAGTTGTATGAGAAATGTTTTAGCTATGAACAAGATAGAATTATTAAAAGCTCAATTGTTTCATTAAGAAAATAGTCATGGTAAAATAAATAGATATAGATAACCAACCAAACAAATCAAAGTATTAATGCCTTGGATGGATGGCAGCTAGATTGAGATCATAAAATTGTAGGCCTGATAAATAATTTAGCAAATGCAAATTTGCTAATTTAAAAATGTGAATTGAAATAAAAAGACCTTTACTAGTAAGATCTAAAAAATAGTCATCCACTGGAAGTTATCAATAGATTACTCAGAGTGTTTAAAACTGTAACCTTAAATTCTGATTGAAAATGTAATCCCTGAAATGGATCCCAAGGAACATCTTTGTGTTGATATTTGGACATCTGTGCTATATTGACACTTGCAAATTGTTACATCTTGCCAAAGCTAACAACCCAACAATTCCAATTCCAGAATTTTCAGATACCGCAGGGATTCTTGGGTGTACAGAACAACCTCATTAAAATTTGTTCTGTACATAAACAATATTCTTCTCTCACTGCAGGTCATGGTGTGTCCTCCTGCGGCAGAGAGGTGCACTCCAATTTAGGTTCAGATGGTGTTATGTTTTCAGTATAAATTCGCTAAATAAATAATAGCTAGCAAATGCACAATATTTGCTTAACAGTCAACAAAGTCGTAATGTTTAGCAATTTTAGTAATAGTAATTTTTGGCTGCAGTCAATTTCAACAGTACGCAGGACCACTCCACTGAAGTGCTGGGAGAAATTGAATGACCAAACAATTCTGTCTGCAATTTCTAGCTAGCAATATCTAAGTTTAACATGAAACAAAGCCTGACAAATGGTCATATATTTTTGCTTTTCAATTGAGAACTACAGAATATCTGTTATTTGCTACCACAAAAACTAATTGGGGTGAATACCTTTGATGCATTTAAGGGTAAGTTAGATAAACATAAAAGGGAGAAAGGAACAGGTCAGTGTGCTAGAAATTCTCTCTTCACAGTTGCTACCGGATCTGTTGAATTTCTTCAACATTCTTTGCTTTATTTGAGATTTCCAGCAATGATCATAAGTTGTTTTAACAAGGGAGTGTTCATCTCACTGGCTTCATTTTTAGAAAAAAATCACTGGACCTTATAACTTCTTTTGAATTTAAAATTTTCAAGACTTTTGACCACTTAAGGATACCTCAACCAAGAGACTAGCAAGGCTCTACCACATTAAGGAAGTAAGTTTCTAAGTTGCCTTGTAAGCAACTGAAAGCAGGAGAGAGAGTCCTGTGTATGAGTAGCAGCACACTACCCAGAACCATAATGTGGATCACCCCAGAGTACTGTTTCTAGCAATGAGATCCAAGATGATGTCAAAATAAAATATTTCACGATGGTAATCAACTAACACATTTTTTTCTTTTCTACTTAACCAATAATTACACTAGAATACTGATAAAGGCTTTGGGGTGATTAGACCTAGAAGCCATGGATATTGGTCTGAAAAGGAAAAAATATTCAAGGGAAATCAGATTTATGTGTAGGCTCTGAAAGATCTGCAGCCACTGATAAACTCCACTATTTTGTCTACAGTGGTCCTTTGCAACAGTGTCGCTGAAATTTGATCTTAATCTTGGGTTTGTTTGGCTACAGTCAATTTTGGAGATTTTCATGGAAAATTTTTCCCCACAAAGTCTTGTGAGTTTTCTCATTGTATTTTAACAAATTCGCCTCATTAACTATCTACTACACCCCAATAGTCTCTCTCTCTCTCTCTCTCTCTCTCTCTCTCACCCAGTACTAATTCCATTCTGCCATCTACTGTTTTTGGAACAACTTCCAACTCATCGGATATCTACTGAAAGACTGGCATCCTTTGAAAGGCAGCTGTAAACCCGGACAAGTGTTAACAATCCAACATTGTCCTCCGTAGCAATGTAATGGCACAGCAGTCACAACACCATGTTGCACATGGCACATTGTCAACACTCTGACATTCCCTTGCCCACAAAGGAAAGTCAGCATTGAATTGCTGTCTGACCATTGGTGGTGAGTATAACCTGAGGGTCACTACACTGCAGACCTGGTGACAAGGTTGAGAAAGCAGGACCTTCATGTTGACCTTGCATATACAACACCATTCTTTCACTAGAGTTGCTGTTTAAACACTAGTCAGACAGAATACCTGTCCCTATCAACATTAAGTCTAAATACCCTCTCTAAATCACCACCACTCTGTCCCCTATGCTCATTGCAGACCTGCATCTTGTGATTGTGCAGTAAGGGAACATCACATACTGGCAAGCAATTGGACAATTGCAAAGTCAATTGCAAGAACTTTTATTAAAAACTCGCAAAAGCAAATACAAACTAAACAAACAGAAGTTGTAGTTCACCCCCATAATGCAAATCAAATGCTGGTATTAGGACAGATAAATATTTTGCAGTGATTTTTTTGGTCTGTTGCACTCAGCTCTATTAAATGGGACTGGATTTCAGACAGTTATCTCTGGCTTGTAGCATTCAAACCAGTTGACTTTTGAGATGCACTGAGAGCTATTTCCTCTGCAATGTTCTCATCCTCATCCCAGATGACTTGTCCCATTCTTTTAGTTTGATAGCATCCAACTACACTCCAATTCCAGCCCACCCTCCCCACCTCTCCCTTCTACTGTTCCAACCAGATCTTCAGCAAGCCTATCATCTACTCCAACTCAGTTCTTCTCAAATTTTGATTTTGCTGCTCGTTGGATGCTGCCTGAATTGCTGTGCTCTTCCATCACCACTGATCCAGAATCTGGTTTCCAGCATCTGCAGTTATTGTTTTTACCTCTTCTCAAAGCATGGGCAGCATTGTATCTGTTGTCTGCGTTAGTCAGGGAGATGTGCAACAGTATAATGAGCCATGGTTATGGTGAGTAGGCTTTGTCCCGCAACAACCAGCAGTATAAAGTACTTGGACCCACAAACTCAGCTGGTACAGAACAGTGGTCCAGGATGTCAGAGTTATTAGTCTGGTGGACACACATCTCCAGAAAGTGGTGATTACAGATCACTTGGACATTAACAGAATGGAGGTAAAAACAATGACTGCAGATGCTGGAAACCAGATTCTGGATCAATGGTGCTGGAAGAGCACAGCAATTCAGGCAGCATCGAGGAGCTTCAGCAAAATCGACATTTCGGGCAAAAGCCCTTCATCAGGAATAACGGAATGGAACCTCTTCCTATGGATGAATTCTGCAGTATTGTGATACAGCCCTTTCAGTGCCATGTGTGTGCAGTAATGGCACCCTGCACCTCGGGGAATCCAGCTATGTTTCTGAATCTGACTGCCCAGGTTGCAGCACTGACTTTTTCATCGGGAAACAAAATGAACCGCTGTGACCTCACACACATAGCATCAGTCGCTGTCCTGATACGTTTGTAGATGCATGACTGAGATCCCACGCAGGTCACCCATTAGTCTGTGGAAGGAAACAGTCACATCGAGATTCATAGTGGCTGATATCTTCACAATCCCCGGGGATGGTAACCTCCTACTCCTCAACCCTTAGGTCATGCTCTAGTATTCAGCATTGTTCCATCACAATTTCCTGGGACAAACAAAGACTACTCAACACTGCACCTTCTCTCCATAAAGAAGTGGAAAACAGTGAAAAAAAATGTTTGCAAATTCTTTCATTCATTCACAGGTTGACTGCATCGCCAACTGGGCCCATTTTTACCGTCCATCCCTAACTGCCCAGAGGACAGTTAAGAATCTGGAGTTATATATAGGCCAGTCCAAGTAAGGATGGCAGTTTCCTTCCTTAAGGGACATTAGACAACCAGATGAGTTTTCTGACAATCAGAAATAGATTCATGAGCCCCCATTAGACTCTTTATTCCACATTTTAAAACAAATTGAATTCAAAATCCACCATTTGTCATGATTGCAATCGAATCCAGATCCCCAGAATATTATATGGGTCTCTCGATTACCAGTCCAGTGATGATACTATTAGGCTATCGCCTCCCCAAATGAAATATTTGCAGACAAATTCTTCATGTACTTGCCCCTTCAATATCTTAGCATCCAGCAGACACTGATTCTATTCTTTTGTCCAATTGAGCATGACTTGGCGTAGACTGGGCTTTGACCCAGCCATTTTGCAATTGCTGTTTAGCATCTGGTGAACAGCAATTGATCACAGGATCGCAGATCCCAGTAGTAACCAATAGAATCGGACCCTGCCAAATAGCCTGAGAATCAGGACATTCCATATTCACTTGCACTATCGTGACAAACATTTTCCACCTAACTCAGCCTTGTGGAGATCTGTCACATTATACTTTGCCTCCAACCTTCCTCTTTACCCCTAGAGCTCTGACTTTACAACTTACTGGTGCCTACCCTAGTATTGTACAGTGTGGTGATCACTGCCAAGAACAATATCATGCTCTCCAATGCTGTTCTGCATGTTCTTCTTGTTTCTTGACAGTCCCCCATCACCATTCGTGTCTCCACCTCAACGATGCCGCTGTTTTCCAGCCCAGCTTTGTTTAATCCACCTTCTTTTGGCAAAAAAACCCTCCAAGCTCCTACAATGCAGCCCTCCCCTGACCAGCTGCATCCTTCTCACTGACCATTGCTCAGACCCCCGATCAGTATTGATCCCAAATCTCTGACCAATTTCAACAAACACAGCCCTTAGTCACTATTGACCAGACCCCGATTGTTAATTTTGAAGTTCTCCAGTTAATGATACACAGTCACATTGGCTCCTTGTAATGACCCTCAAGAATGATCATTGCCCAGTCCCCTGGACAGACTTCCTGACCATGAGCTCCCTCGACTGGACGACTGACTGCGACCTAACCTCTGGACTGTGCCCATTGTTTAGGAAATGCCTAAACAACAGTGACTACTGTTGGCTGGAGTTTGAGCTAGCCTCAGCTCATTTCCTGACATGGTCATTTGTTTCAATAAATGTCCAGTGTGTTTGCTGCATAGGCAGTTGGCAAATGATATAAGTGTTATACTGATATTGTGGCCTGTCAAAATGTCCCACCCCAAATGGACAAATCCTACTGAAAAGCATTACAATTACCCTGTTTTTGTATTGTGCAAAAGAGCACGTCAATACAGCAGCACCAATAGTCTTCAGGCTCTGGCTGAAACACCAGTGCATTAACAGGCAAGGCACATTATGGCAAGGCAAGGCGTGGATGTGATTGGATTACAAGCAAAAAGCCATGAAATGTAATCTGGTCAAATACATGAGCTTGCGCCTGTCTGGTATGCTTTGTGCCCTTGCAGCAGCCTTTCAGTGCTACTTGCCAGTGCATTCTGAAATACAGGTCTCTTCCTAAACATGCCTCAAATGGATTGGTGAGGGCCAAAAGATTCCTGAAGCATTAACAATGATCAGATGTCAATTTCTATGGGCAAGATTTGTGTGTAGCTTGTGCTCATGGATTGTGCCCTGAGATGCAGTTGTGTGGTGATGTAACTGGAGGCTCTTCACAGCCAGCGATGAGCTGAAGTCATAGGGTGTCCTCTCTAATTTCCATGTCAAAAGTCTTGATGTGCAATTTTCTCACAGTATATGCCACAATACTGTGGTGCATACCACTAAGGTGAGATTTGCAGTTAATAAGGTTGTCAACAACCAGTTCTCCTCCTTGATCAGCAACTAGCTGCTGTCTAGTGAAAATCTCAAATCGACACCTGGAACAAAGTTCACTAGCACCTGAAGAGGGAGTGAAGCTCTGAAAGCTTGTGTTTTGAAATAAACCTATAACCTGGTGTCATGTGATTTTTGACATAGTTGACAGATGTAGCTAGTTGTTCTCAAGATAAGATTCACTGGACTTCTTGCAAGATTCTATCACATTTTTCACCATAATCCACATTGTTCAGACACCTGTAAGATCCTGCCTTTTGTCTCTTTTCCAGAATGAATGGAATGAGTAGCGATATCACTAAAATCTGTGGCAGATCCCAAATTAAGAGGAAGCAAGTAACCGGTCAGTCATCACCTTGACAAAGGCAGAGTGCAGTCGGAAGACAGAATAGTGGACAATGTTCTGTGATGTTAGATGCAACAGGATAAGTTATTGTGCAATTTTAAAAATGTAAACAGATTTTTATCATAGTAATGATCAGCAATAAAAGGTGATATAGCATCATGAACATAAATATGGTATAGACAAATCATATTGTGCTGTAAATTTACTATAGGACATCTCGCATAAGTAGAACAGATTCTTCCAACAAAGGGAACAAACACAAATGATGCTGAAAGGATTTGATGTTGCATTATTTTATGCTGGGCGGTAGTATTATGTGCATGTAATGTTACAGGTATATCAAACTACTGTCACTTATTACCACCTAAGCTCAGGATGTTATGTTTTCATTCCATGATTCTGAACTCAGCATAAAACAGCAGCTTATGAATGTAATTTCTCAGTTAATACTACATGTACACTGTCTTACCTTCTAATAAAAATCTCACCTTATTATTTTACCAATCTTTGTCATATAATTGATTGCTTACATCAAATGGAAGAACACAACATGGTAGTGGTGTGGTTTTTGCAGATCTGACTGTGAGGTAGACAAGCCTTAACCTTTTCACTTTCAGAAAAGCAACTGATGTAGAATAACCATCCAATACTGACTTATGCTGTGTAAGTATTGGTACAGCACTGTAAGACTTCTACATATTATATGATGATTCTAGGACCTCACCAGCTTTTGAGTAATTTGGAGTGAGGGAGATTAAAAGATTTGATGGAACGAGGGAAAAAAAGACAGTTCATATCATAAGGGCTCCAAACATCTCCTTTTAATTAAAGGCAAGTTGCAAACATTGTTTTTTTACTGTTTAACTTACTTGTTAAAGCCTGCAACATCCCTTTCAGACCAAAGTAACTGTTTTATGGGTCTGGCTTCAGCAAACTAGCAAGGCTGAGAGAGAACTCAACAGCACCACCATTACAGGCGACAATAACTTATGACTGGCTAAGGCTATGGCCAGCTAAGGTATTGCAACTCAAGGAGCCAAACAGCCTGAATGGGTGTCCCTGTTCAAGATTGTACGAATAGTTCTGCAAAAAGCCACAGGATGACCATAGAATTTCCAACACTCAATTGGAAGGACAGCAACTTCATTAAGCTGTGTTTTTTGAAAGCTTTATTCCTGATGAAGGGCTTTTACCGGAAACGTCGATTTCGAAGCTCCTTGGATGTTGCCTGAACTGCTGTGCTCTTCCAGCACCACTAATCCAGAATCTGTTTTAATGGTGCGTATATCTGATTTTAAAGCATTGAGGTTCAAAAAACACAGCTTAATGAAGTTGCTGTCCTTCCAATTGAGTGTTGGAAATTCTATGGTCATCCTGTGGCTTTTTGCAGAACTATTCGTACAATCTTGAACAGGGACACCCATTCAGGCTGTTTGGCTCCTTGAGTTGCAATACCTTAGCTGGCCATAGCCTTAGCCAGTCATAAGTTATTGTCGCCTGTAATGGTGGTGCTGTTGAGTTCTCTCTCAGCCTTGCTAGTTTGCTGAAGCCAGACCCATAAAACAGTTACTTTGGTCTGAAAGGGATGTTGCAGGCTTTAACAAGTAAGTTAAACAGTAAAAAAACAATGTTTGCAACTTGCCTTTAATTAAAAGGAGATGTTTGGAGCCCTTATGATATGAACTGTCTTTTTTTCCCTCGTTCCATCAAATCTCTCTCAGCCTTGCTAGTTTGCTAAAGCCAGACCCATAAAACAGTTACTTTGGTCTGAAAGGCATGTTGCAGGCTTTAACAAGTAAGTTAAACAGTAAAAAAACAATGTTTGCAACTTGCCTTTAATTAAAAGGAGATGTTTGGAGCCCTTATGATATGAACTGTCTTTTTTTCCCTCGTTCCATCAAATCTTTTAATCTCCCTCACTCCAAATTACTCAAAAGCTGGTGAGGTCCTAGAATCATCATATGATCATCATATGATGAAGGCTTTGCCTGAAACATTGATTTCTAAGCTCTTTGGATGCTACCTGAACTGCTGTGCTCTTCCAGCACCACTAATCCAGAATCTGGTTTCCAGCATCTGCAGTCATTTACCATTAAAACAGAGGCAATGAAGTTTGTTTGGTCTGTCAGAAGATGATCTCAAAAATCCAATGATGAACAATTAAAGATTAATTTTGAGTGAAGCTCAAATCTGAATATACCAACTGGAATTTACGTCTTTTGGGCAACAACTGATAGATATAATAAGTAGATGGAGAGCTAAGGGACTTGATTGCAACTTTATGAAGGCGGAGCTACCTGATTGAATCATTTATGACATGATAACATAGAATCATATCATAGAATCATAGAATCCCTACAGTGTGGAAACTGGCCTTTAAGCCCAACAAGTCCCCACTGACCATCCAAAGAGTAACCCATCCAGACCCATTCCCCAACTCTATTTCTGTACATTTCCCATGACTAATGCACCTAACCTACATATCCCTGAACACTATGGGCAATTTGCCATGGTCAATTCATCTAACCTGCACATCTTTGGACTGTGGGAGGAAACCAGAACATAACATCTATACTAATAGCAGTATTACAAAATAACCTCTTGGACCAATCCAAAGTTTACATTATGAAAAGACTACTGCAAAGCCAAAGTAATTACAAAATTATATTATTGGGTAGACAGATTCACTAAGACCCTATAAGATAATAAGACATAGGAGATTAAATAGGCCATTCATCCCATGGCATCTGCTATATCATTCGATGAGATCATTGCTGATCTGATAATCCTCACCTTCACTGCCCTGCATTATCTCCATTATCCTTGATGACTAAAAAATCTACGTCAGCTGCTAATATACTTATTGACCTAATCCCAACAGCTTTTTGCAGTATAAAATTCCACAGATTCGCTACCATCTGAAAAAAAAACTTCCTCAACTCTGCCTTAAATAGGTGATGCCTTACTCTGAGACACTCCCACATAAGGGGTCTACAACTAATGAACAATGTTTCTATCATTGGCATACTGGCCAATGTAGACAAGTAAGCAATGTGAGCAGCATAGTCTCATACATGCACCCAGATATAGCGCAGCTTCTAAAACTGTATACAGGGCATATGGCATCACAGGACATGAGAAGTGCCAATGAGAAAGCAAAGACATTAAGAGAGGCCACAGCTAAAGGTCAGACAAGTAGAGCATTCCAATCTACCTAGAGACCATAACAGACAGCATCCAAATAAGATCCATGAAATGTGCAGCCAAATTGTATGGTGCAAGCAAAGAGGATAACCAGACCATCAACTGAGTATGCATGGTGAATCAAATATATTGGCACTGTGGTACTAGGAGAAGGCCTTGCCTCTAAATGCAGAAACAGAAAAATATTCTTGTAAAGCTGGATAGTAGTGCAGGTTCAAAAATCCTTCCACTCCATACACTAAAATGTAGGTACCTACAGCAAAAGCAAGTGATCATTCAACTAATCACTGCCATGGGTGTTTGCACCAGTTATCCAAAGAGTATAGCTGTCAGTTTAGAGTGAGTACTTTCCAGCTTTGTATACACATTTTGTAAATCACCAGTGAAATTCTTATCAAGGTTGAAATTTTAGGCTGTGTATTCCCCCATAAGACAAATTGGCTTTGGTTGAATGTCTAAAAATGGAGCAGAGACCCTGAAGTGTTCTCATTGCAACAAGAAATTAAATGTGTATGGAATTACTTGACCCTTTGGGTATGCATGGCCATATGTCAGTTATTAATCTTTTGATTAGAGCCATGACTGGCTTGGACCCTAGTGTTTTGTCTGTTAATCATTTCAGCTACTGCTTAATTGTTAATACTGATAGATACATTTTCTTTCCACCAGAAGGGGGATCCCTGTGGAAATTGAGACAACTATGAGACGTACAAAAAAATATTCTGCCCTTCATATTAAAACCTTATGTCAGATAAATGCTTTAATCATGGATAGCTCATCAGGCTTGAACCTGAACATTTGTCGCTCAACAACACTGGATGGTGTTTTGTCTTTCAAATTGACTGGTTGTTTACATTAATTGCTCAGGAAATCTGAGGTGAGGGAGTCAAGAAATGCATTCATTTTTAAATCAGAAATAAAATCATCCATGTCTTTCTGTATGTGTCCAATTTATTTTACCATATTTACTGTCCATGCAGCACCCAAGTAAACTCAACAACCATACAGTTAAAAAAAGAAAATGATTTCCCTATTATCAATGAATTAAACACTATAGACACAAAAAATAGCATTTCTGTACTGCTTTTCAAAACCATTGGTTTCTTTATAATGCTATACTGCAAATTAGCAATTTTGAAGTGTAATCATTATTAGACTGCAGGAAATATAGCATGTAACTTGCACACAGCAAATAAGCAATAATGTGATAAAGACGAGATTTGTGTGTGTGTGTGTGTGTGATGTTGACTTAGGGATAAATGTTGGTCAAGACACAAGATATAACTCTCCTGCTTTTCTTTGAAATAGTCCTATCGAATCTCATATATCCAGTCAGGGACAGACATGGCATGAGATCACATCCAAAAGACAACACCTCTGGCAATACAGCATTGCTTCAGTACAGTATTGAATTGCCAGTCTTACTTTTTGAGATCACTTCCTGAAGGGAGGACCTTGAATTCAGAACATTTCATCTCAGAGGTGGAAGTACCACTAACTGAATCATAACTGACATTAATAAATGGTTGATACCAATTGGAAATATTATAATAAAGACATGTTTGGGAGCCTTCCTACAATACAGTGATATGAACAAAAAGGCTTGCTATAACTTGAACATACTCAAAAAGTAGCCAGATGTTACTAGGATTAGTGTGTGAAAGAACTAATGGGCACTTATTTATAATGTGTTGCTGATTTTAAAGTACAGGAACTTATTCCACAAATATTTATTTTATATTGCTTGTTCCACAGATTAGAACTCCCAAATTGTTTGACAAAGGAAGGTTTTATCCTGAACAAAGGAAATTTCTTCATTTATATAAATAATTTGGATATGAACATAAGAGATATACTTAGTAAGTTTGCAGATGACACCAAAATTGCAGGTGCAGTGGGAAGTGAAGAATGTTACCTCAGATTACAATGGGATCTTGATCAGATGGACCAATGGGCTGAGAAGTGGCAGATGGAGTTTAATTTAAATAAATGTCAGGTGCTGCATTTTGGGAAAGCAAAACTTAGCAGGACTTATGAACTTAATGGTAAAGTGCCAGGAAGTGTGGCTGAACAAAGAGACCTTGGAGCGCAGGTTCATAGCTCCTTGAAAGTAGAGTCTCAGGTAGATAGGATAGTGAAGAAGGTGTTTGGTATGCTTTCCTTCATTGGTCAGAGTATTGAGTACAGGAGTTGGGAGGTCATGTTGCAGCTGTACAGGACATTGATTAGGCCACTGTTGGAATATTGCATGCAATTCTGGTCTCCTTCCTATCGGAAAGATGTTGTGAAACTTGTAAGTGTTCAGAAAATATTTGCAAGGATGTTGCCAGGATTGGAGGATTTGAGCTTTCAGGAGAGGTTGAATAGGCTGGTGTTGTTTTCCCTGTAGCTTCAGAGGCTGAGGAGTGACCTTATAGAGGTGAGAGGGGAAAGATATAAAAGAGACTTAAGGGGCAACTTTTTCATGCAGAGGGTGGTGCGTGTGTGGAATGAGCTGCCAGAGGAAGTGGTGGAGGCTAGTACAATTGCAACATTTAAAAGGCATCTGGATGAGTATATGAATAGGAAGAGTTTGGAGGGTTATGGGCTGGGTACTGGCAGGTGGGACTAGATTGGCGTGGGATATCTGGTCGGCATGGACAAGTTGGACTGAAGCCTGTTTCTGTGCTGTACATCTCTATGACACTATGACTCAGTATGCAAGTCTATTTTCTCGAACAGTATATTGAGGAATCAGCTGGAGAATGGCTACTTTAAGTTTAGCATTATGCAATGACTAAGGCCTAATTAAGTAATTGTCTTATAATGGAGATGGAGCTCCATAGTTTGATCTAAAAAAGAATACACTCCAATGTCCCTGTAGCTTGCTGATGGGTTTCTCCTTTAGTCTCCAGGTGCCATTACACAGATCAACAATTTCTGCACATTGATGTGGTTCTGTTTGCTGGGCTGGAAGTTTTTGTTGCAAATGTTTCGTCCCCTGGCTAGGCGACATCATCAGTGCTTGGGAGCCTCCTGCGAAGCGCTTCTTTGATGTTTCCTCCGGTGTTTATAGTGGTCTGTCCCTGCCGCTTCGGGTTGTCAGTTTCAGCTGTCCGCTGTAATGGTTGGTATATTGGGTCCAGGTCGATGTGTTTGTATTTGTCCTGTGTTTTTGTGCTGAATATACGTCGGTGATGTTCCACACTGTCGGTAGATGCCAGTGTCGTACTGGTACTGAAACAGCTTGGCTTGGCAGGTGTCAAGTTCCAGAGCACACGTCGTGAGTATTATTGCCAGAATGTCGGTAGCATCCAGAACCTTTGCACTATTTGTCCATTTCTTTGCTGTTATTTGAAGTGATGGCGAGTCAGCGCCAGCTACCTCAGGCGGCAGAGCATAAATCTCCGAGGTGTGAAATCGTTCGCCTCATCCACAAACACCATCAACAAACACATCGACCTGGACCCAATATATCAACCACTACAGCGGACAGCTGAAACTGACAACCGGAAGCGGCAGGGACAGACCACTATAAACACCGGAGGAAACATCAAAGAAGCGCTTCGCAGGAGGCTCCCAAGCACTGATGATGTCGCCTAGCCAGGGGACGAAACGTTTGCAACAAAAACTTCCAGCTCGGCGAACAGAACCACAACAACGAGCACCCGAGCTACAAATCTTCGCACAAACTTTCTGCACATTGAATATTGGCATGATCCATTTTGGGTCTGTAGTTACAGAGTCATAGAGTCATAGAGATGTACAGCAGGGAAATAGACTCTGCGATCCAACTCGTCTATGCCACTCTTATACTGCCAACCCTCTTGAAGTAAGGGCCAACATTCCATTAGCCTTCCTGATTACCTGCTGCTCCTGTGTCCTAGCTTTCTCTGTCTCATGCTCGAGTACCCATAAGCCCCTTTGTTTTTCAGCTTTCTGCAGTTCCTCTCCATTTAAATGCCAAGGTAAGTCTTGTAGTTCCTTAGCCACTGGCCCCTGCTAACAATGAGCTTATAATTAGAATTAGAATTAGAATATCCTTTATTGTCACATGTACTCAAGTACAGAAATACAGGAGTATAGTGAAAGGTTTACAATGTCGCCTCTTATGGAGCCATCTTAGGTACAAATTCCCCTGGCAAGATGGTGGCAGAGTAAGATGCTCCAGTTGGAACTCCTCTGCTCCACCTGTTCTTTTTCCTTTATTTCTCTCTTTTTTTCTCATTTTTCTGTGTTTTCTTTTCAACTTTTGACTTGCCCAGAGGGGAATGGAGGAGGTAACTCCAGACCAGAGGCCACCACTGGTAAGTCCCAGATGTGAGTCGACAGAGCAAAGACCGGCAGGGGAAAGCGAGTGCCCATTTCATGTATTTCACTGGCTGCTCTGTGGATCCTTCTTGTAAAATATTGCTATTGCTGGGTGACTTCTTAAGCTCTCAGGGCTGTTTGTCTGTTGTTTTGTCAAGTTGGACACTGTTGGCACCATGTAATAAGGTGAGATGTATTTTCGTTGTAAACTTTATTGACCGCAGTTACATACAGGGGTTGATAAAATAGGGAGTTGTTGTCACCAATGTCTTACCAGACAATAAGGCTGCTCTTTCATTAGAGAGAGACAACTGGTGGTGATTCAATCTAAGGGCCACAAGGCCTCAGGCAAGGGAAGAAGCTGAGAAGGGCAGTCCTTCATGGTAACCTCAGCCGGTGATGTGAATCAAGCCCACATTGTAGGCATCATACTGCTTTGCAAACCAGCCATCCAACCAACTGAACTAAATCAACCCCACTGGTAAAAGAAGACTTCTCATCTGGAGCTCAATGGACACAGGCTCCGGTATCATGTGGTCTAATATCACTATCACCTAACTTCTTTCACACATGCTCAGTAGCTTTACTTAAAGTAAATGAAGAATTCCTTTTATTCTATATATGGGTTGCAATAAAGGCAAGGAATCAACAGGTTGTCCTTGTAATTTTCCAGGGGTCCCTTTTGGAATGTGTAGTATTGGGTGAGGGAATGAATACCTGTATTGCTCACAGTAGCTTCAGGTGGCATCAGTTACCATCTAGGATTATTCATATTGAACAGCTGCTTAGACTGGTAGGTATCCAGTGTTTCACTGTCTATGCACAGCTTTGAGTAGTATCTGGAGTCCTTTGTCTCCAGCAGCAAATTCTATGGAGTGATTGTTTCTCTGGGATTCATAGGTGATTGGATAAAAAATCTACTGTTTCCCATGACAAGCTTTCAACAAGTGCACTAACTATTAAGTCAGAATTAGTCTCAATACTTTCAGGAAAAAGAGTCAAAAAAAGGGATGATAAAAAGTACAATGAGCTATGAATGCGACTGCTGAATATCTTTGACTGCATAATATTATGATCCGGAATGGACTGCTCAAAAGGTTGGTGGAAGTAGACTCAGTAATAACTTCCAACAGGAATTGGATAAATACTTGAATTGGAAGATTTGCAAGGCTACATTGAATAAGTAGGGGAATGGGTCTAATTGGAGACCTCTTTCAAAGAACCAATACAGATGCAAATAGCCAAATTGACTCCTTCTGCTGTTTCATTCTATGGTTCATAAACAAAGGCATATCTACTGCTTTTGATATATGAGTTACAGCTTTATTTCTCTACACTTGATAAAATCCCAAACCATTAATTCATATGAAAACTATTATTTCTTTATTATATCCATGAGGTTTTCTGTTGAAGAATTGTAGCTTTAGGTGTAGGTGTCGGTTGACAATTAATTCAGAATTATGCAAACACTTGTGATATTTTAGAAACCATTATAATATGCTCTCCCTACTACCTTGATGAGCTTTGCACAAATAATATTTATGTTAAAGCCCAAACTTGCATATTGTTCTTCAACAATAATAAAATCGTGCTTGGGCAACAAAAAGGAAGATGAATTTATTCACACAACTTGGGACTGATAATTGAACATTGCTGATTGTTCTTATCATTTTGTAGGATCTGCTTTTCCCTGAAGACGGCATGAGCTGGAAATCAATGTTTAAATTAACCCTTGAAACTGCTTAATCCTATATTTAGATTTGTATCAGTAACACTTCAAGCAGTGTTACCTAGAATGCTGTATGCATTCAATTTTTACTTGTTCATCAGCCATAGCACTTTGCAATTATGCAACATGATGTGAACAGAACAAATATAAGGATTAAAGAAAAGACCTTTAAAACTATCAGGAACACAAAACATTGCAACTTGCATTCTTAATAATTTATTTTCTCTCCTGCACCCTTTGGCTCAAATGTAATTTATGCGTTAACTTGTTGGATGTGCAAGCTGACAACAGTTCATCAGGGACCTTGAATGACATGATCAACAGACTTCTCCGAAATCAGTGAAATTATAGAATGGAGAGGGTTGAGAAGAATGATGAGAAGGAGTGTGGATTTACAGTCAAATTTTCTGTTCAAATACAGGAAATAAAGCAAATTAAGTTAAGACTGGAGTAAGAAAGAGAAAAACTGGACAGAGGAATGAGCAAGAAAACAACACAAAAATTACAAGCTTGAAATGTTTAAAATTTTAATGAAAATTTTACGAAATGCAGAAATTAATCTCAACATGTGGAATTTTCTTAACACCTGAATGATATGGGCAACAGTGAGAATGTTCGAAAAGATGTCAAGAAAGGAAATGAAATTTTCAACATTGAGTGACAAAAGTCAGATTTTCCTATTAAAGTTTCCGCAGCTAAATGAGCATCTCACTGGTGAGTGGTGACGAGTTTATTTGCGTGTATTAATGTCGCGTTGGTTAGTTAAGTGTTCCTCATTGATGCACACAGGCTGCTATTTTCCCAGGTAGTGGTACAAAGTGAGGCGTGTCAATATCCAACTTGAAACAAGAAACAATTACTTGGCAGTTGCAATTCAGTGGCATCTTCTCTGGGCGTCCATCTTAATCAGCACTCCCCAAAACCTCAGGACATGTTGCCCCCTTGATTAGATCCCAGATAGTATTCCCTGCTAGCTTTAGTGCAGAAGTCTGGTAACCTCACCCTTAATTCATAGAATTGCTGGGTTTCTCTCTTAAACTTTGGAAATTACAAGACTGTAATCATGCATTCTTGACCACTTCTCAATCTCCCAAGAAATCATGCTAGAGGGGTGCACCCACCCTTTTATTTCATTTAGCTCTTGTAAAAGAAAACATCTATCAGATTAGGTTGCTGCCTCTAACCTTAAAGATTAAGTTTCAAATCTGTTACATGATTTCACATTGTTTCTTAACAGTGAAGTGTCATAGGCTCAGCATCATAGATGACAAATACAGCTTTGCTCACTCTCACATTATCTGAAGTAAAGAAGGGCTTTTCTCTGTGCTGTGGATCTCTATGACTCTATGATGAGGATTGAATTTTCCATTTGAGTAATGTGGGCAACGATGAAGCATTTGGGGAAATGCAGTGAGAATGACAGAAACAGATTTGTGATGTTGAAGAAAGAATTTTCCAACTTATCTCTTAATCTTTAAATGAAGTGTTCTGAATTTCAGTAATGAACAGCTACTGTCTTTTTCCCTTGAGTTTGCATCTCTTTACGAGCTAACCTTAACTCATCCCAAGCAGGTCCCAGTTCTCCTCTCTTTCCCCAAGTAGTTAGACACCAATTCCTAACATGGAAGTCAGAGCAGTTACCTGACAACAGCAGCTCACTGCTTGCTTTTCTAGGTCTGCAGACAATTCCACTGTGACTATCATTTCCCTATATGCTTCATGGACACTGTCACTTTGTGAGTGTGGGCGCACATGTAGCTCATGCATTCACATCAGAAACATCTTAGGCTTTTTAGCTTACTTTCTTAGTGCATACACATTATTGCACTGCCATAGTAACTGTCAATCTCTGGTTTGTTGTGCTCTTTGGTGTGTAGGTTCTTCAGTCTTAACTTATAGGCCATCAGCCTCTGTGATTTACGCTGCAGTTTAGTACAGAGATAAGGGCAGACAACATTTTTACTGTCCAAAGCACTGAACCATCAATGGGATGGACGTGTTGCTGAATGACACTATACTACATCAATGTCACACCTACTGCACGTACCAGCAGCCTATGTGTCAAACACACTGAGTGTGCTTCAACCAAATGACCACGGGTTCGGGCAAAGTCAGTCAATTAGATCATTCAACCTCAATCCAGGAGATTGGCCATGGTCAGCCTTGGGTGTTTGGGTATTAACAATCAGGGGCAATCCATTCCTGGGAAAATGGGAATCTGAAGTCTGGGTCCAATGGGGGTTCATTGGACTAGGTAAACGGGAGAATGATGAGAGCAGAAGAGAGCAATTCAAGATAGAAGGGTGGGATTTCATTGGAGCTTAGGCAGAGATAAGAAGTTATTGGTGCTGTGTAGAGGTGTTGGAGGAGCGAGCGTATGATGTGCGGAAGCTGTGGACAGTGCTATCACAAGGCACATTTGCCTTGATCTCAATACTGTATGAGGATGGTGTATGACAAACAAGGCATGGGCAGAAACAATGGGAGGCTGGAAGGCAATCAGGGATGCAGGGACCACAACACAAAAGAGAACATGAAGGATGTAGTGGATCGTTGTTTGTCTCAAATAGAGCCTGCTACTCAGTCATGGGGAGTCAAGTGAAACCCTTGATATCTTCGCAATAAACTCAACTGTGCAATAAAGAGACAAAAGGTTTTTTTCCATTCAAAGGTCATGTTTATGGCAACCATGAGTATTACAAATTATGACCTTAAGCAAATGTGACCATGCTATACTTTGCATCAATCACCCCCTTGTCATGTCTCATACACAAAATTATGAAGACAAAAATGTAAAGATCTCACCAATTTTGCGATTTCTGCATCACTTTTCATGCCTAAAACTGGAGCAAAATGCTTCAGAGCAGCCATATTTTTACATCTAAATGCATGTATGTTTTTAAATGGTCTGTGTATTGGAGAGTAGCTTTTATTAAGAGGGGGTTGCAATACAATGGATAAATGCCTGAAATTGCACCCCGCAATGTAGCATCAAAATTATGGATCTGCAGAATACATCTGGATAAGATTATAGAGCTCAGAGTTCCATATCAAGGCATGACATTTGCCTCTTTCTAAAGGCAACGTCTATATGCCATAATGTGTCAGGACAGAACATGTTGATTTATTATGTTTGAAGGAATGGATCAATAACGTTACTGGTCTGCTTTCCTATTTCTGACATTGCTTTCAGATTACCTGATCATTCACTCGAGATGGAGTCAGAGCTCAGTGGATTTTTTTCATCCTGCTGAACATGGCACGACATGACAGACTCATAGAAGGCATCAATTACCGCTTTTTTTTGCCAAGACCAGCAAGAAATCTCCAATGGCTGCTGCACAGCCTCTATAGGGATGAGCAATGGCTGAATATCCCCCAAGGAGATGGAGAAGAATGATCAGGTCCTGAATTATCTACAACTGTCAGAAACACAATGCAGGCAGAAACTAAGGATATCCCAGGGCATCATCACTAAATTTTCATCTGCTGGAACAAGACTTGAGCTCGGAAAGAACATGTGGCCATCCCAACCCAGTGCCCATCAAGGTCACAGCTTTCCTGAATTTTTATACCAGCAGATTGTTCCAAGAAGCAATTGGAGACTTCCATGTGAAATCCGAATTCCTGACACACTGATGCAACTGGGATGTTACTGATGTATTTTCTCCAAAATGCATCAGTTTATATCCTATCCTTGTGATGAGGAGAGTCAGGCAGCTTGGATATTGAGATTCCTCACCATCACTGTGTATGGTATCCTGAGCTAAACCCACCTTAAAATATCTGCACTTTACAGATCCTGCTTGGTGTTTGAGAGGAAGCAGTGGTTGGTGAGCCAGAACAATAACATGGCATGAGACTTATTTCGGTAGATTTTAAGACTTCAGTCAGCATATGATATTGAAGTGTTGAACGGTGCAATGCCTTGTGATAGGCAGCAGATTGGGAGAAATCCTGAGACACTTTCTTTTCACATTTCTATCATTGATTAACCTTTAAAATTGCTAAGTGAAAGACTTGAACATGCTGTTGGACAGCATTTCATCAGAGAGAGGCAATACTTTGGGCAGCTTCTGTTAGTGGGCCACTGCAGCATGTAAGAAAATAGAGACGTGAACTTCCCATTGTACACCTCTCAGTCTTGAATGGCAATGAGCTTCCTTAAAAGACTGAAACAAAATATAAAACATTGCCTGCAAGGAAGTGTTGAATCATCACTGATTCTGTCCTCTCATCCATAAGGTATGATAAGTATGGGTGAGCTGTTCAGGGCAGCCACTGTCTGTATTCCTGTACATTACTTAGAGCCTCAGAGTTGTCCACAGTAACATGCACCGATTTGATTGCAGTCAACAATCTAACGTCTAATGCTGTCAACAGTCAAGCAGGCAGTGTGTGAGACAGAGGAACAATGTGTGGCCATTCATCACCTTTCATCCATGCGATGTCTGAAGAGGCTGCTCAAATTTTTAAACATTGGTCTGATCCCAGGTCTGACAGCCACAAAGAAACTAGAGAAGACAGATTAAGAGTATAACAAATATATATTTACTAAGGTGCAGAATTATCTGCAGATCAGTGTAACCTGAGTCACTGGTATGCCCTGACTTGGTTATTTTCTTCCGTTCCCACCCACTACATCTATGTGTAACCCTGTCTGCTTCGGCTAGAGTGGACAGAGCCTGCTCTGTGTTGGTTCTGTTGGCCTGGACAGCTTGGCTGGTGGTCTCAGGGGGTATTTAGACCTACAATGATCAGCCACAATGCAGGTGGCTCTCTTCTCTTGGACTTCTCCAGGCTAAAGGTCAATGGTGAAAGGAGGTGGAGGGGCTAGACACCACTGGGTAATGACAGGATACGAGTGTCCAGTGGGGATAGGGTAGCGATGGCCTAGAGAGTATGATTAGATTGAATGTAGCTAAGGACAGGTAAGCTGTGTGTTCTAGTAGTTATTTGAACTGTGAACTTAGGTGAGAAAATGGAGTTGCATATGAGAGGGAGTATCAGCCATTTCAAATATGTACCATGAACAGTATGGCTTTGTGGTTGTTATGCCATTACATTGTCAGTCAGTTAAGATCAATGGCAGATTGTGAATGCGTCTCTTAAGCAGCCATTTAGGGGAGGTACAGATGCTGGGAATGTTAGTTTTCTGGTGGATATCTACTGAGTGGTGAATTGTTCCAGGAGTGGCATGGTGTACAATGTGGATGGAGTCAGATATGAGGCCACCATAGAGGCAGAGTGAATAGTTAATGTAGTGTGGTTGGCAAGATGCCATGAGAAATCCTGTTAGGCCCTTGTGGTAAGAATCCTTTCAAAAAACTCGACTTGCAATTATCCAACAGAACATAAAATTGAGTCCCATATATCTTTCTTTTTGTTTGGTTAGTTAATGTCGTGGTTAGACACTGAAATACATTCACATGAGTGTATAGATATTTCTTAACAACCTTTTATAAGCCTATTACACAAAGAAGGGAAGGTAAACAAATTACCATTAGAATGGTCTCAACACACACATTAAAACTCATTTTTAACCTGACTACCAACATTATCTTTTATGGAGCCTGAAGTCTAGAAAAACTATATTCCTATCTCAATTCTTAGAAGTTTTGATTCCACTGATTTTTAGTTCCATTCTCTTGAATTGTAGAAATATTTTTACAATTCATCTCTGACTTTGATGGCACAAACCTTTTACAAGTTTGATTACCTGAACCTTTTCCATTTTGAACAGGCTGAAGATTTCTATCCATGATCACCTGGCTTGCAACTTCACAAATCAGCAAATAAATTCCTGCTTCTGTAATGACTAGTTTCCTCTGAACTGGACTAGGCTAAACAATACCTGCTAGGAAAGAAACAAGAATTTGTTTCTGAATTCAAGCGTTGATTCTTCCAAACTGAAGCCCTGGTGTTTTCTGAGTAGAATTAAAAATAAATCTAATGTCTGAATGTCTTTGCACTGCCTGTGAAAAAACCCATAGTATGAACATCCCATTCCGTTAACACTCCAGGGGTTCTCCCAAGCATATATCTGCTTGCACTTTATGCGTCTATGTCGCAGTTTCAGAATGACTTTCTGATATTTTACATTTCCACAGCACTAACCCACACCCACACACTTCTCTTTTCATAATAATCCAAATTTCAAAAAATATAATAACATTTTTTACACACTTGCCATCACAATAAATTAAAGTAAGACCCCTAAATTTGACATCCTCCAAAATCTAGCCAGTTACGCACAGCTTGCTGAAACAGAAAAGTCAAAATATTGTTCTCCATCCATCTTTGGACCTAGTCATAATAATTTAGATGTGCTGCAGCTATGACTTTGAGAGCTATTGAACCAATATGAATTCTTCTCTAAGTTAAGGTGCATAAGTAAATTTTTGAGTGGGGAAAGTGCTCAACAGAGATTGCGAATGGATCTGACTTCTATTCACTGAGGTGAACTTCTAGCCAGACAGCAGTGCAAATATTTGCATTGAATGTCATCAACTATTCTCAAGAAACATGGGCTGCTTTGTAACTGTATCATCAACAATTTACATTTGTATGGCACCATCAAAAGTCAAGAATATTCCACCACACGTCAAAGAAATGCAAACAGCCAGAAATGGAGAGCTACTTAAAGAAGAAAATTTCAGCTGGGATAACTAAAACTTTGCTGAATGAGATATTTCGGTAAAAGAGAAAGAAAGGACTGCTTGCATGTGTTTAGCACTTTCGATAACCATCTGACATTTTAAAGTGCTTTACAGCCAAAGTAGCAGTTTACTGAAATGTTGTAATGTAAGAAGAGACAATGCTGCGTAAGCTGAAAGCAATTTGTGGTAAAGATGTGAAGCTTGTGAGAAAGGCTGAAGGTGATGCTTTCAATTTTCTCATTGATTGAAAGACTTAATTATTGGAGAGACAACCTTCACACAGTGCTAATGAAAGATGGTTGAGAAGTGTCTTTAATGAAGGTCTGGAACTTGACCCTATGTCTAATAATCATGTTGCCAAGAGATGACATGTAGGTGAGGTAAAGGAGTTTTGGGGAAATGATATAGTTATTGAAGACAACTCATTGCTGAAGATTCATTGCCCACAATTGATTAGCTTAGAATGGAAGCAAATGAGAGTAATCTACCCAAAAGGAGAGTTTTTGCAGGAGGGTGACATGATCACTTGTGTTAAGATGTGCAGAAATATTGAGTATACAGATGGGGCATTAAAAAAAAACTATGATCACTTTAGCAGAGCATATGTTGTGACTGTAGGAAGAGACAAAAATGATTGCAAAAGTTCATACGTGTAGTTATTGGACTCAGATATGAACCCTGATCGCTTACTGCTGGCAGATAGCATGGTGAGAAACAAAGAGGGATTTGCATTTATTTGGCACCTTTATCACTGAATCCCTATAGTGTGGAAACTTGCCCTTCGGCCCAACAAGTCCATACTGTCCCTCCGAAGAGTGACCATCCAGACCCATTCTCTACCCTATTACTTTACAGTTCCCCTGACTAATGCACCTAACCTACACATCCTGGAACACTATGGGCAACTTAGCACGGCCAATTCACCTAACCTGCACATCTTTGGACTGTGGGTGGAAACCGGAGCACCCAGAGGAAACTCATGCAGACACAGGGAGAATCAAACCCGAGTCCATGGCGCTGTGAGGCAGCAGTGCTAACCACTGGGCCACTGTGTTGCCCAGCATAGCTTGTTTAAAATCACACAACACCAGGTTATAGTTCAACAAATTTATTTAGAAGAACAAGCTTTTAGAGCACTGCTCCTTCCTCAGGTAAACAGTGGGGCAGGATTGTGGGACACAGAATTTAGAGTAAAAGATCAAAGTGTCATACAACTGATGCGAGATATTGAACACACCTTGATTGCTATTAAGTCTTTAATCACTTAGAATACATTGCAGGTTTTGATTCATTAATACATAAATCCCAGAATTCCTTTCGAGTCACATTCCTGAGATGACTTAACGGTTTATTAAAAAAAGGTAATATCTCAGCTCAGACAATGCATTAAATGTGTAAGGTTAGCATCTGTTTGTATTCCAACCTTGAGTCAAACAGGCTCTATTTCCAAAGTAGGAATTTATAAAATGTCAAGTATTACCTTGGGCTGTCAAATGCACTTTGCAATTATTGAGGTGCTTTTAAAGTGTAGTCATTTGAAGTGCAGTTACATTTGGGACATGTGGCATACACCAAACATCCACAAACAATACTGTGATAATGACCAGATAATTTATTTTATTAATGTTGATTTTGAAATAAATATTAGCCAGGGTATCCAGGATAAATTCCAAACTCTTCTGCAAAGTGGTATTATCAGATTTTGTTCATCCACCCAAGAGAGCAGACAAGGCCTCAGTTCAATACCTTTCTTGAAAGGCTGCACTTGCAAAAGTTCTGTATTCCTTTAGCTTAGACTTGAAGTCAAGCTTCTGAAGTGAAATGTGAATGACTAGTCTTGTCAGAAGCAAGAGTACTAACACCTGAGTCAGAGGCAACACTGAGAATAAGAAAAAGCTGTGATTTACCTGCAATATTTACACTGTCTGAGTTGACAGTGTCAAGGTGTTCTTTATATCCACTTGATTCTAAAATTAGTCTTGATGTCACACTGGTGCAAATACAGAATGACAACATAGTGGCGACATAATATAATTCAACCTCTAATTGGTCATCATTTTTATCATTTGTTATAAATAAGAATATACTTGGTCCATAACGCAATCATGTAAAACTGTATTATGGTGAAAACAATGTCACAGGAGCATTTATTCTGATTTTACTGTTCATGATGAAGTTTGAAGCGATGTATATTGTCTCACAAGTCACACCAATGAGTATTCTAACAAAGAGAACATTATGTGTACTTCATTGATCATGATGGATAACATCTATGTATTAAAATTGCTTTTGTGAGCATAACATTTGCTGATATCACAAATTTCAGCAATGCTCTTCTTAAATTTGAAAAGAAGTAATTCCACTTCCTGGACTAACCAAAAATGACTCAAAATAAACAACTCAAAATTAAGATAAATGGAAAAACTTTTGGCTCTGGAAATCTGCAACAAAATTACAAATAAATGAAATTTATCATAGATCAATCAATATTTGTGAAAGAAAGAAAGAAAGAAAGGCTAATATTCTGGCAAGTTCTGCTGAACATTTACATCTATAATATTAAACTACCTTTATCTTTCAGACACTAAGCAACTTCTGAGTCTTCCTTTCTGCATTTATTTTAAATTCTCATATTGTTTAGATATTCATATTGAACAGTGCTCTAAACTGTTACATGGAATAAATGTGTACTAATTATGGTATTAGAAACAAAAGTGTTCTCTTTTATTTCATTTTGCACAAGCTATGATGCAGTTGCTGTGAAACATCATTTTTCAGTCAAAGTTACTGACAAAATATGATGCCAAATGACATGTTTTTTCAATTTTGGTAAGGATTCATGTATTTTGGGCTCCAAATAGATATGAAATCCACTGCTGTCTCCCCGATACTCAGAAACAGTAGGTATGACATTGCCATTTTTAGTTTCACATTGAAAGTGAATGGAAGACTTAACACTTTTTGACATTTAGCACAAACCAAGCTGTGGATTTCCTGGCGCGGGCTTGAGAGGGTTAATTTCCAATGTTGTTTTGGAGGTTCCGAAGACTTGGCTGCTTCGATGTGTCACACAGTGATACTGGCTGTCAAGGTGCTGCTTCACCTTCTGCAGTGTCGCTTGATCTTTAGACTTCCTGTGAAGCACAATGAATCTTACATTAGCCTGATTGGAGTCAGGTGGCGTACCATCTGTCACCAGGCCTGAAAAAAAAAGTCCTGGAGATTACAAAAATGCAACAGCTCCAACAATTTTCCAATACATTCATATTCATGTCCCTACTGTGCTTGATAATTTTTTGAGCACTCAAAACATTTTCACACTCAGCCATTAAACGTGACAAATTACATTTTTAGCTTATTAAAAAAAATACATTAATTATAGGCTGCTCTGATGTTTAACATTTCAACAAGTATGATCATTTTATAACGTAAGATGCAGTATTTGCATACCAATCATACAGTAATGTTAGTTAAGAATACATCCCATTGACTCACACTAATGTAACCTCAAGGGTGAGATGAATAACCTTTTCAACATTTTACTATGGAAACATTACAACAGTCATGGTAATGACTGGAGGTAAGACAGTTAATCAAGTGCTGGACTGGAAATTAACAACAAATATATTTGCAATTTTGCTCGTTTATTATTTTTGTTTAAAATTTCCTTTGCTTTTGCTATCCTGACAGAGGTCGACCCCATGATCACCTTTTATGTTAGATGCTCATCCACATTTTCTCACGCAATTTTAAGCCTGTCAACTCTTTCAGTTTAATATCTTAGAACTGCAACAATGTTGTGATAATTCATACCGGTAAAATTATTTAGTAACTCCATTTTAAATAATTTTAAGTTGTTCTGATGTGGATTCTTGTAGGGACTACAATACTACTCTTGGAGATGAAAGCATCCCTCTTTAATGATTTTAAGTTCATTTATTAAAGCATGTTCCTGTAGTTGGAATACAAATGTATTTCAGAAACATACAGGCCAAAAAGTTCAAATAAGCCCAATAGCTGGTGAATGAGGGCATCATGATATATGACTACAATATACCAGGTCTTATTGTGTCAAGTAGCCCAGCATGAAGCACACTATTGTTTATCAGCAGGCAAACCAGATACCTGCATAGCATGCACAACTTTCACCTAGATTGCATTTCTTAAATGTTCCATCCTCACTCTAATTCCATTTAAACATAGAGTATGGAAACAGACTCTTCCATCCAACTCATCCATGCCAACCAGATATCCCACCTAATCTAGTCCCACTTATCAGCAGCTGGCCCATATCCCTTCCTATTCATATACCCATCCAGTTGCCTTTAAATGTTGCAATTGTACCAGCCTCCTGAGATGCATTCAGGCAGCAGCATCCAACTAAACCATGTGCAAGTCTTTAGGGAAGAATTAACATTTCCCACAGGACAGTGAACCAGAAAGAGGGCTCCAGGAATTTCTAATGCAATGTTGGAGGCTTTAGACTAGGAGGTTGGAAAGAGGTGAAAGGGATGTTACTGCAGGTTACTCAGGACAACTCCAAGATTTAACCTGAGGAGGGAATGGAATAAGTGGCTTTCAAGGGAAGTGTGACCTTGAACTTTGGAAAATATTCAATGATCATATAGGAATGGTCAAGGTTATTGAGTATGAGTCTTCCAGTGATATTATCTGTTCACTACGCTACTAATCACTCACACTGCTCAATGTAGTTCACTCTCAACACCATGCAATCCACAAAATCTAGCAATAAGGAGTTATGCTTAATAATCAGGTTTGCCACCTCACCCTCACACACTGAGTGATACTATAAGTCTCACATCCAGATCTTGCAATCTCCACATAATTACAACTATTCATCTATGTCAGGCACATCACACAAGCACACTGCAACACATTTACTGGCACTCTTCCTGCTTTGCAAGACAAAGTCGTAGATAATAGGAGGGAGGAGATGAGAACTGGTGAAAGAAATAAACGACCATTTCTTCAAAGGGTTGGATGTGTCTGGGGTCATAGCATTTAGTTTCATTGAGAATATCCAGCAGGATAGGAGACAGTGAGGACTGCAGATGCTGGACAGTATAAAGCATGACACTGGAAAAGGAAGGATACCCAGCAGGATGTATGCTCCTGCCATGTGCGTTTTTTTCAAAACCCACTTCATCCTTGCAGTCTGTAGTGAAGTGCAAACTCCAAATGGTTTTACCATGGGCTGTTTGCTTTCCAGCCAGCTCACCTTCCCTAAGCCTGCATTCAAAAACAGAAATTTCTGGAGAAACTCAGCAGATCTGGCAGTGCCTGTGAAGAGAAAATAGAGTTAACATTTTGAGTCCAGTGACCTTCTTCAGAATTTCTTCTCTTCTGCATTTTTGACTTTGGAAAGTTAGATTTCGGGGTAGTCAGTGCAGCTTTACTATGAAGGATGCTTGCTTATGGCAAGAACCTATGTGTGATAGTTTTGAATGAAGGGAGGCTGTTGTGCTGTAGTTACCTTAGGTTTCTGGCTGATGAGGAAACTATCTTGTTCTTACTAAGATTGTTAGTTAGAAGTATTAACAGATTGAAAATTACCCTGTTTGGCCATGTTATGAGACACCCTTCAAGTCCTGAGTTTGGATTTGTACCTGGAGCTCCTGCCAGATATAAAAATGTTCCCAATGTCCCTACTGCAGGACTGTTCTAGTTTGGTTCACATTTCATATAAAGTCTGGTTTTCATTGTATGCAAGTTATCCACACATACATGGGTTGTGCTTTGGAGTCACAGTCATATTGTAGTGTATAGACTTGTCACCCAATAGTTTCTTGTTGGTTTGACATTGTAGTTTTCAAATTCCGACGGTGTAGTGGACTGTCACTGATTGAACCCATCTTGCCTGCTGTCAGGATGTTGAGCATTGACCAGTCCGATTCTCAAATCACAAATTAGCTGAGTGTTGAGAGAATGGTATTTCTTTCTCTTGCATTATGTAAGAAAGTTGTCATGTGACACCCCGGCAAAACGATGTTCATAGCTCCACCATTGTGATAGCCTGATGACCTTTTAAAACTGTGTATTTGTTCTGTCAAGAGGGCATGAAATACAGTCAACTCTCTTTGGTAAACAGACCCTCAATGAGCTCCCTTCACAAATGGCAGTGTCTGATGCAATTTTTTCCAGCAATGACCTGCATGGATCCAATAACAAAGACTTAGAGATATGGTCACTTTCACAGTCATTGCCATGTCATCCTTGCCCTGCTGAAATGTCAGTCGTGGCTGCAGCGGGTAGTAGATTTCAGTGAGGATGTCCTTATTGAAGTACAGAAACCTGACACATTGTTCATCTCTGAGATGGAAGTTGATGAACACCTTATGCAATGAATCTCACAATTTGCCATTCCTGTGTTCTTCCCTGCTGAGTCTAGCAGCTTCCCCTACTCTGTGGTTCCTCAACTTCATCTCCCAGTCATGCACTGATTCTAAGGGAAAGACCTAACCAGCTCAAGACCTGACAGCTTGGCTGGAATAAAGGTGCCACAGAAATGACACAAGGTAAATAAATCATGTCTACTGTCACAACACAGGGCAGAGACATCCACAAGGATCTGTCGGTGGAATCCTTTTCAATTCAAAAATATGACTGGTGACGATGCACACAAGACAATGTGGGTACCATTCATGGAACCCCGTACCATGGCGAAAACTGTAAAATTTGTGAAGCCTCGTTACGTTTCATCCTGTGTTTTGTTCCAAGAATTGGGATAGGAACATTCCTGCTAACAAATGGATCCTTGGTGACCTCACTAATACAATGGGGAACAGCAGACTTGGAGGTTTGACTGATGTCATTTGTTTCAGCCTGAAACAATCCTTTGGCATAAAAGCTAAGGTGCCCAATGACCTTGAAAACACAAGCAATGATGCTTGCAAGTGAATGACATAGTTTAGTGATAACCTGCTTAGAGAAGTGCACGTACTTAACATATTATCCTTCAGTGCAGCTGAGGTATGAGACATGTTCCTTGGACCCACTCTGAGGACAAAGTTAAAAATCACGCAACACCAGATTATAGTCCAACAGGTTTACTTGGAAGCACTAGCTTTCGGAGTGCTGCTCCTCTGAGGACAGCCTCCTATGATGACTGCAGCAATTAGAAAAACAGAGAAAGCTAGCAGAAAACAGGCCTAGCTCAGCAAACTTCTGACCAGAAAATAGGAAAGAAAATCTCCCAGAAATTATCAGTTTAACACCTATATGCAATTGGTGTATCTAACCAATATCCCTGCTGAAGGGTGTTGACTGTTTGCCACTACAGGGGTTGGTTACTGAGTCAGTTTATTATACCAGCATACTAATGTTACAAAGGAGTACTGCAGCTGGATTAGGATCCATACTTAAATAAGAAATTTTTAAAAATCTTCCAGCCTTACCCTGGTCTCTTATAGTTCTCAATCCATAAAGATATTTTGCCCACGTCTGAGCCTCTTGTTATATTTGATCTGACGTTTCATGGTCAGATGCTAAGTTTTTATTCAGGTACAACTGAATGGCTGTCTGAAGGCATGTGACCTCACCGCAATGAGAACAGCAGCTCTATGTTTCCCTGCAGTTGCTGAAAGTTACCTTTGCATGTCATAAACCTCCACAGCACAGATAACATCAGAAACTGGCTGGAATGTGACTTGGACTCATTACTCCCACTCAGTAATACACCTCTCAACTATATTAATCTCATTGCTTTGAAATATTATTTCTATTTCAACTGAATAAATCTTGATATCAGTGTTAGATATGCTATCAAATAAATGGCACTTTTAAAAAATAATACAGTAGACTTACAGAAACGTGCTATCACTGTCTGTCAAGGAATCCATATTTAAATTAAGAATAGGTAAAGTCATTGTGTTTTCATATAATCCTCAGAATAAACATGTTCAAAAAGACTAATGCTTTTTAGGTGAGGATGACTGCTTAAGCTTCATGCTGACTGTTAAAGACCTCAACCCAATGTCAAATGTGTTATTTGTTCTGCATAATGTCATGCCTATGTGATTTTCATATGCAATAACATCATTTAACCATTTGACAGAAACACATTTTTAATTGGACAAAAGAATGATTAAATGCTATGAACTGCAACTTAGCCATAATATGCAAATCTGTCAGGTGACACAGAACTGAAGCTACATCATTTTGAATAAATAAGTCTATTTGCATCAATGATGGGTTCATAGTGTATGATTTATAGGCTTTGTAACAATAAGGATAGCATTTCAATATATTCTTTCATCATGCAAGCTCATATAAATATATATTACTTGCCAACTACTCTGGTTTTAAAATGATTTTTAGTCAAGAACTGTATCAAATCTCTCGTCGAGTACAAAAAAAGTTGTATGTTTATTTACTTTGTTGTTTAGTTTCTTCAGTTGTTATTTGATTTCCTTTTAATTGTTTGGATCATTGAAGCACAATGTCTGACATGTTGTCATCTCCATGAGGGACTGCTCATTATTTCTCATCTAAAATAAGTTTGCACTCTGAAGGAAACTTTCATAACAGTTTTGCTGGGACTACATTTTTTTATTATTCATACTGGGATGTGGGCATCATTGACTGGACCAGTGTTTATTGTCAGTCCTCATTGCTCTTGAGAAGGTGGAGTTACCTTCTTGAACCATTGCAATTCATTTGGTGAAGGGAGACCAAAATGTCTTTGGGAAGAAAGTTCAAGGGTTTAGATCCAGTGACAGTGAATGAATATATTTCCAAGTCAGGATGGTGAGTGGCTTGGAGGGGAACTTGCAGGTGATGCTGTTTCCTTATCTCTGCCACCTTTGATCTTCTAAGGTTGGTTGTGGGTTTAGAAGGAGCTGTCTAAGAACCCTTGGTGAATTTCTGCAGTGCATCTTGTAGATGGTACACTCTGTTGCTTCTGAGCATTGGCAGTGAAGGGAATGTGGTACCAATAAAGTGGGCTGTTGTGTCCTGGCTTGTATCAAACTTCCTATGGGTTGTTGGAACTGCAACCGTCAGGAAATTGAGGAGTATTCCATCACACTCCAGACTTGTAGATGGTGTATAGGTTCTGGGGAGTCTGGAGGTAAGTTACTGCAGGATTTCTGGCCTACAAGCCTGCTTTTGCAGCCATTATATTTATGCTACAAGTCCAGTTCAGTTTCTGGTCAATGGTAAGCCCCAACAATGTTGA
The DNA here is from genome assembly GCF_004010195.1 of Chiloscyllium plagiosum. Taxonomy (NCBI): domain Eukaryota; kingdom Metazoa; phylum Chordata; class Chondrichthyes; order Orectolobiformes; family Hemiscylliidae; genus Chiloscyllium; species Chiloscyllium plagiosum. The sequence continues at coordinate 34,310,585 of NC_057714.1, forward strand.
TTGTAGGTGATTCTGTGATGGTTACACTATTGTATGTCAAGAGTGATATTTAGATTCTCTTTTGTTTGAGATTGCCTGCCACTTGTGTAACGTGACTATGATTTCTCAATTCAAATATCTGATGCTTTTAAAATCAATACCTGTACATTTTCTAATTTAATAGTATAGAAAATAACGTAAACCGAAAGCTCACGGGAAGGAATTTACATCTCCTGGGTGTGATGTAAGCAATAGCAAAAAATGTAGGAAAGTATGGAGAGAGTGAAAACTATTAGAACCTCAATGTTGAGACAATGTCTTGTAATGTAACATTCTTAAAATATCTCATTTCATCCAATAGTTTCTCAGAAAAGCCTCAATTCACCTTTACCATATGCCATTTCGATTTCTCTTCTCCTTCTCCAACAAGCTATGATTTAGAGGAGCTGGTGTTGGACTGGGATGGACAAAGTTAAAAATCACACAACACCAGGTTATAGTCCAACAGGTTTATTTAAAAGCACTAGCTTTCGATGCACTGCTTCTTCAACACCTGATGAAAGAGCGGTGCTCCGAAAGCTAGTGCTTCCAACTAAACCTATTAAATTTGTCCAAGTAACTAAGCAGCATAAATTTCCCATGTGTAGGTCAGAGTAGGTACCTGACAGCTTCAGTTTGCTGAATGCTTCTCCCAGCCATCATCCAATTGCTTCAACACAACTCCATCTCTGAACGCTCCGTGGTTGCTATTCCCCTCGACTGTTCATCCATCCAACTCAGCATTAGTTACCCTCACCACATCATCACGCTTGCTTTCAGACCAGTTCACAGTCACAACTTCAGCCCTTCAGTACTGATTTTCTCACAGACACTATAACTTGCATGCTTCTTGCATTCAAGAACACACGTGTATCTCATACATCTGCAGAAGCTGTGCTTTCATAATGCCCAGACTCATTAATGCATAGTTACAATGTGCCAGTCTCCGTGACTTGCATTGCTTTTCAACACAGAGGGAGCAGCAGGCAGATTTTCACATTGGAGGAAAAATGAAAAGTCAAGGGTATGCTATGTGGCACCATACTGCATTAAATTCATGCCTGCAGTATGTGTCAGTAGTTTAGGTGGTAATTACGCTTGAATGTACTTCAAGTAAATGATTTTTTAATGAAAGTTAAAAGGGAGCAGTCCTTAGTGTGGGTGAAGAACTCTGACCAGTCAGGGACACCACCACAGTCCCTTTGGGATTTGATCAATTCCATCCAAGGACTGTCAGGTTCTTGGTCCTCCCAGACTCTGGTAATCCAATGTCCACAGTGTTTGGGGATTGGGTCACAATTAGTCCAGCAGGTCAATTGCATCAAATATGGGGATTATAGACAGATCCGTTGGGCTACTGTCAAAATGTCAGTCTGGGTTGAGCCACATTTTCTTGCAATTAGAGAAAAGGAGGAACTGTGTATGGCACAAGTGACTGGAAGCGTAGTTAGTGATGCTGCAAGAGCAGGAGAGGTGATCGGGTGTCCCCAACGAGTGTGTAGGAAGTACAGAGGACAAGAAGAGTAAATAAATTAGGAGGATGCAGTGGGTAAAAGCTGTGGAGTGGACAGGATGCATACAATAGTAGAAATATAGTTCATGAGCCTTGGTTTGATGGGTGTGCGATGGCAAATTTAGATTGACTGCTGACCCTGTGAATGTAAGGTACCAGAAGCAAATTGATGACCCTTATCCTTGCAGAGAGCAAAATATCATTGACTTGCTTCCTGTGCTGTTTAGCATTCTGCTTCATCCAGGATGCAGAACCGAGCTGGGTTGTAGTCTGCATCCGGTTGGCTTGGACTGATAGTGTGGTGTCCTGTCACAGCAGTTGGAAAAAGGACTGCCCTTCTCTGCACCACACTGTCCACCTTCATTTTCCTGCCCACAAAGTGGGCAGAGAGCTTTCGTTCCCTCTGGACCATGTCCTCAGTGATAACAGTCAAGCAGCACAGAGTGAGGGTCAGTGCCCAGCTTACAGCATCTAAATAAAGCGTCAGCAGCAAAAATGCTTGAAGGTCCCAACAGTGACAGGCACTTCTGCATCCTTGCCACCCAATGTCCCGATAAAAAGTATCTATCTGCCCAGTTGCTTAACTAATGTGGTGAATAGCAGAAGATGACATAAAATAAGTTGTTTCAAGCCATGGCAGACTGGTCATCATGAATGTCACTCAATAAATCAATTGCAAATTGGAAAATTTCATCTGTGAGTTCTGCAGCCTGTTTAAATGTGTGCTTTTAGCCATTGGCTATGGCACTATATTTCACATCCTCTATTTATACTTTTTCTTTTAGTGTGCATCCTTTCCCCTAATTCTGCGGTATCCCTGCTACATGCACCATACCCAGCGAAGCAGTATGTAGCTATACTTAGAATCATACTGTTATACAGCATGTAAACAGATGTTTTGGTTAAACTTATCATGCTGACCAGATATCCTAAACTGATCTAATCCCATTTGCCAGCATTTGGCCCATATCCCTCTAAATCTTTCCTATTCATGTACCTATCCAGATGCCTTTTAAATGACATAATTGTACCAACCTCCTCTACCTCCATGTATGTACCACACTCTGCATGAAAGTTTTATCTTTGAGGTTCCTTTTAAATCTTTCCCATCTCACTTTTAACCTATGCCCTCAATTTTTGGACTCCCTTACTCTGGGAAAGCGACATTGGCATTTCACCCTATCCATGATCCTTCATGATTTTATAAACCTCGATAAGACTACCCCTCAGCCTTTGATGCTCCAGGGATAAAATAAACAGTCTATTCAGCCTCTCCCTATAGCTCAAATCCTTCAATCTTCTTTCACTTCAGACTACCAAACATGTTACAAAAATGATTGTCAGGCAGGGCATTTGAGATGCAAATAAAGACTCCCAAGTTACCCCACTCTTCTTTATATTCCATGTTAACTCTCCTAAACTAAAGAACTTAGCTTATGCAAGACACAGGCATGAGCCTATCTTCTCACACTGCATTTAATTTCCATTATATTTGCAATGCATTGTGTCACAGTGCTGATTTGCTCTCTTTTAATATTTGTCAATATGGATTAAAACCCTAAGTCAACCAAAATATATTTATGGTGCATTTTATTTTAATTTAATTTATTCTTAGGATATGGGCATGAGATGATGGTATCACCGTGAACCTTGTGTTTTTGTCTTCTGGGATTAGAGGTTGTGGTTTTGGGAAGTGCTCTTGAAGGAACTTTGTTCTTGGCTGCTGTGCATTCTATAGACTGTAGCCATTGTAACAACAACATGGAGGGTTTAGAATTGTTACCCTTGTGAATGGGCTTGCTTTCCTCTTGATAGCATTGAGTTTCTTTAGAGCTAATACAGCTACACCCATCCAGAGAAGCAGAGAACATTCTAACACATCCTTAAGTTGTGCCTTATTTCAACTTCATGTGGGGAGAATCTTTATTTAATTTAGTCATTTTGTTTTAAATTTGACTATTTAAACCAATTCTTAAAGAAAAGGTTTAACGATTAAATAATCCTGCACGCAAACTGCGTCGATTAAATCATTCAACCTTTTGCAGTTCAAAGGAAGTAATTTAGAAAGTCCTTGGTCATTGCTCACCAAAGTTTTTAGATTTTTTACATTCATAAACTTGGAATACTGCATGAAAGTTGAATTGTGACAGCTCTAGATTGAACCTTATAGGAGAGGAACAGCAGGCATGCATAAAAACTTCTCAGGCGATATGTGTCTTTGTGAAAAGAGAAATGATCATTAAGATCTTTTCCAAAAATACTGCTGTGATTGAGACCTTCAGCATAGTAATGTTTTAAAACTGTTACTAATGATTGCTGGATAATCTTTTGGATTGCTATTCATCCACTAGTGTGAACTAGTATCAGTATTGAAACAAAAGGGATGTTGACAAGGTGCACGTAGAAAAGATCTTTCTCTTGTGGGAGAACCTTGAACATGGAGCCATTGTTTCTAAAAAAAAATGAGGTTAAGTATTTTAAGACAGAAAGGAGAGATTTTTTTCTCATAGAGGTTTATGAGGATTTGGAAATATTGCTGAAGCAGTTTCTTCAAATATTTTAAGGCAGAGCTGAAACAATTTTTGGTATGTAAGAGGGTGAAAGGTTATTAGAGTAGGCAGGAAGAATCAGATGAGTCATGATCTTAATGAACTGCAGGGGAGTCTTGAGGGGCTCAGTGGTCTACTCCCACTCCGAGTTTGCTTGTTTGTGTGATACATCTCACACATCATTAGGTGAGAATCAGCAAGCCAAGGCTACCTCAGTGGGAGGACAGTTTAATGCCCTCAACAGATTCACACGCACAGTTTCTAAATAGCAGCCCCTGTTCTACAATCTGTAACAAAATTTCTAGATGATTTCTGACTCCAGATCAGAATTGCTGGAGTTACATGATTCAACTAAAATCCATTAATTCAGTTCAGAGCCTGAACCTGGGACATTCCCAGATCACATGTCTGAACTTGATATTTTAACTAAGCTGTTTGGATATATTATGGCACACGTTTGGAGGAAGTAGGACTTGACCTTGTAAACGACATTACCCCTCTGCCACATGAGCTCTTTAAATTACCCAGTTTGGACATATTTAACATACACCTCTGCAGCTATAACATCCTGAGGTGGGGACTTGAATCTGGATCTTCTGTCTCAAAGGTAGGGACACTGCCACTGCATCACAAGAGCCCTGGTGCAATCTTATATTTAGCAACTGAATTCTTGAAGGAGTTTAGAAGAATTTATTTAATCACCGATCATTGATGTAAAATGGTGTTACTTCCTGCAGGGTGCTCTGGTTACTGCCAAAATGATTACATTACTCTTGATTGAAATGTTATTTTTCCAGACTTGGATTGAATCTGACAGTGTTCAGTGAAATTATTCTCAGCCTGGGCTATCAGTTTGTATGCACTGCAATACTGAAAGTAATACAATTACATTAATGAGGATTGTCCAAATCAAAATTGGCTTTTATTTTGTAAATTATCGCAAACTTAGAAAATCCGTGAAACAGTTTTTTTTACTCACTTTTCCCTTTTGTCCCACTTTTCATTTCATCCCCCTTACTTTACCAATGCTTGCTTATTAGCTTTTCTTGTAGCTTTAATTTTAGTCATACTAACATTTAGGTTCAATTTATCGAACTTTTTAAATGCGAAAGAGAAGTTTCTAACCTTTAGTAAAGATGACACTTATTAAATATATAACACCAGAATTATAACTAGTCAGTGCCACATAGTCTCATTGTTTGGCTTGAAATGGAAACGTGCTTGGATTTGTTCATTGGACATGCTGTTTGTGGTATTTTACTGAATGTTCTTGTGACTTGGTGATTAATTCTTAGTGAGCATATCATTTGCTACCAGAAATCTTCAGATCCTGTACATCACCACATTACTCCCTAAATAACTAAAAATTTAGTTAGGCATCAAATTGTTGAGCAATGGTCATTGTCTTTGTTTACAGATTTATAGATTAGTTTTCAAAAAATACCTATCCTCCGTACCATTAGAAAGATAATTGACCAAATCGAGTATCAGTCACTCACCACTACTTCCTAGCAACACACCAGCAGATACTCAGCAACAAGCTTAGTTTCTGATGCACTCAGTCTGTCAGTGCCAGCTGGTGTATAATCACAATGCAGATCAAAAGCAAACACAATGTTAAGCCAATGAAGATTTGCAATATATCATCTTGGATTGTGAACTGCATTAGGTAACTGACTTATATAAAAAACAGAAAGGTTATGTAATGAATACACTTCTCAAAAAGACTCTATGATCATTAGACTATATCTTTGCATTATTTTGTCATTATTAAGACTAAATTAGAAATTTTACCCATACACATACAAAGTACAATTATAATCACAGGTGAGCAAGCTTGCGGGAACTAACTCAACGACACCTGCTTGATGCAAGTAGCCATTTGGTTTTATCTACAGAGTGCCATTGGTCTCAAGAGCGTTGTAAGTTTTTTTATACCTGAAATGGGAAATGTGAAAAAGATTCAGAAAACAAGAGCAGGACTGAAACAGATTAACCTAATGTAACAAGAAACTGTTCACTATGTATGAGTTCTCATGCAAAAATATGGGGACTATGAGTTAACATGTTTGATAGCTTAAAATTCCCTGGTTGCATACATATTATCACAAGCCTCATCTAAACACAGGTAAAAGCATCACATTCATCGGTTTTAAGCTCAGTGATTGTAGCTGGCTGGGACTATAACAGTAATACAGAAGTATTAACAGCGACCTAGCCTAATGTGCATAGAATCCCTACAATGTGGAAGCAGGCCATTTAGCCCATCGAGTACACACCGATCCTCCGAAGAGCGTCCCACCGGACCCACCCTATCCCTATAACCCTGCATTTCCCATTGCTAACTCACCTAGCCTGCACATTCCTGAACACTATTGGCAATGTAGCACAGCGAAGCCTCCTAACCTGCAAAACTTTGCATCGTGGGAGGAAACTGGAGCAAACCCACAGAGTCTTGGGTGGAATGTGCAAACTTCACACAGACAGCCGCCTGAAGATGGATTCAAACCCAAGGCCCTGGCGTTGTGAGGCAGCAGTGCTAAACACTGTGCCACCAGGCCACCAATATAGAAAGATATCCTGAATTAACTGCTTTGCATTGAATGCAGCAGATGGTGGCCTAAACATATCTATAACAGATATGTCCAACTGTTTTCTCAACAATATATTCTTTATTGACATTTTTTGTGCATTATATTGAGGCAAGTGATACTGTACAGGTCTATAATGAATAGTACTGTCGGGCTTGGTAGTCAAACAATACCTAAAAATTTGACAAATTAATATATAAAATTAATATATATATAAAATATTAATTTTGACAAATTAAAATATTTTCAAGTGATGTCAGAATGCAGTTGTTGACCTGCTTCTGATAATCCCTTCTTCAGTACAAAAAGGGGCAAAGCAGAGAGCTTTATTTTACCTCGTGTTTTATTGTGAGCTGGAATATAGGATTTGATAGGTTGGTGGAAGCTGGTTCAATAATAATTTTAAAAGGGAATTTGATAAATACCTGACAGTAAGAAAAACGTAGGACTTTGGGGAAACAGTAGAGAATTGTAACTAATTGGATAGCTCTCTCAAAGAGTTGCAAAGATATGATGGGTCAAGTGGTCTCCTGTGGTTTATGATTCTACGATACTTTACATGGTTTCTACTCATCATGTTTCTGGTTTCATTTCAATATGCACTAAGTCTGAGTGTAACTTGACATTGGTAAAATAAATATACATAGGTTGAATTTCTTGATGGAAGAAAATGTTAAACACAAATATTTAAACTTTTATCAACTGTTTATATTCCACATCAAAACCCTAAAGAAGTTAAAACAAAAGTTCTATTTCAAAGAATATTGGGATTATTTTAAACTAATAATTGGTATATAACACAGGTTATATGACTATTCAATTAGAAATATATGGACAGACATCTTTCATATGTTTTGATTACAGACTAATATAAACAAGCTCTAAAAGTTCAGATTTTTCATTGTAGACAGATGGTTCTTTTCCTGATATCAGGAAGTGTCAGATATATCAGTTGGCTTCAGATTGATGGAGAGCATCCAAGCTCAATAACACAAATGACGATAAGGATGGCAGTGCTGTTTGGGATTTTCCAAGAATATATGAGTTGAAGAGAGGCTAGTTGAACCTGTCACCCTCTGCAAGTGTGTTCTGTCACTTTAATTTTGTAGAGAACACTTTATAATCTATCAAGGCCTGCAGTAGTAATGTTGTGTCATGGCAAAATAATGTATCCCTTCAGTTTGCAAGCGTCACAGTATTTTTTAAGTTCTCTATATGGTTAATTCTACTGTGAGGATTTATGCATGGCATTCGAAATGAATGTCTGGGAAGCTTTGAACAATAGTTGGTAAATTTTCATGCATTCGGTTTGCAATAGTATACAATGTAATACAATTTCAACTTTTACATTACTATTTATTGTCATCATTTTACTTTGGTCATTCCTCTATAATGTTGAACATACTTGCAAAGAACAAAAGCAAGACATATGCTATATAAATGCAGAACAGTTTAACACACAAGTCAATCTCAGAAACTGAATAATGCTCATTGGACACTCAGCTTGCAAACTCAATCATCACATGTAGAATATTACCTGGCCTCCTATGGCAAAGTATCTGAACACTGAAACATAGGAAACTGAAACCATTATGATTTCCCCCCAACATGATTATCAAATCGGAGTCACTAAATTAATACACATTGACCACTACTATCTACCTGCCCACAGCTCTATCAAAATAATAATTTGTTTATTGTGAGGGGAATTCACAGATGAATATTCCATCTTGTTGATATTATCTGGATTAAAAAAATGTATTTCCGCACTTTATTCAATTGTTAGCTATTTATTTTTTTCTATTCCCCCCTCCTTTGCTGCAGTCATTGCCTGATTAATTGAGTACAGTTTCCCAGTTGTTGGCTCCATTTCAGCACTTTATCCAAGCAGCCATTATTCATGCAGGAGCCTTGACAATGAGTGTCAACAGGCTGTCAACCATGAGGAATATCACAGCCAAGCCTGCTCCTTTACTCACCTGGCATTTACATATGCACACTTCCAGTGGGGGACTGTAAATTGCAACCAGAAGTGGAGTCCCTGGCCAATTTTCTGCTGTCTATCCCAACTGCTTTAAAACAAATTGTAGCAAGCCTTCTGCTACACTGGCTGAGATCAGCTAAAATCAGCATAGACTGGGATCAAACCTTGAATCTTCTCAATCTTTATGGCCACATTTAGTCGAGACACAATCACTCAGCTATTGGAATAACAGCTTGCCTGTTTGAGCATTTGATGCATTTTATTACGCGCTCTCTCTCTATATATATATGAAGGAAATAAGTTAATTCAAATTAAGCCAACATTAAGCAATGATTGATGTTTATTGATATACGTACAAGTGTGGGAAACCTTTGTACACTGCATGGGGACTTACGCACTGTGTGGATTCATTTATTTGATGTACACTATGACAGCATGAAACACACCAAAGAAATCTGTGTTTTGATTAATCAGTTTTGTGAGGGAGGGTTCATAGACAAGTCATGTGGTTTGTTGGCTTTATTTTGTGAAATTTGATTGAAGATTCATATTTTCACATTTTGTTCACATATGGGTTTAATTCCCTCTGTGAGCTATTTTTAGCACACTATTGACTAATTGGCATAAATTCCTGTCTGCACGAGTTTATCACAGAAGTTAACCTGTAACATTTGTGTTAAAATAGCACTGTTAGTAACTTATGTGAATGTGTTAATGGGTACATTAAAATCAGCACATCACATAGGAATATTGGCCTCATCGACAGTAAGCACAAAAGAAATATGTTTTGCCCAGTGGCTTTTACATGTTATATTCTGCTGATCATTATAAGCAAAATCAAATGTTCCAGGAGTTAATGGGAGTAGCTACTCCTTTTATCTTGATTTTAATATTAAATACAATGTTCCTTTTAACTGGATATTACTGCTAAGCTAACACTATTACTTTAATAGACTTACTTGGAGCACAAGCTAAATTGAATTGAAAATCTAAAGAAGCCAATTTGGACTATTTACAAGATTGATCTATAGCTCCTTAAAAATAAATAACTTGGGTTTGTATAGCATTTTTGATGTGTAGACAAAGCAGTAGCCAATTTCCACAAAATATATGATGTTGATAATTCTTAGGAAAGGAAGTAATACTGCCTGTGGAAATATGAGATTGATTTTCTTGAAATATTACCTTAAAATCATTGACATCATAGGGTTTAGCCTTCAGGGGGCATTATAGGGAAAGAGGGTTCCATAAATAACAGAGGCAGAAAGATTCATCATGAACCTCTTCAGAAATGAGATTGCACATCTCTGATAAGTGAGTGAACCTGACAATAGACAGTAAAACCATTCACTTCATACTCTCAGCAAGGAACCACACTCTATTGAACTACAAGCTTAGAATTGAGATTGCTGGTTGTTGACCAACTCCAGCCTGCGCTCCTTTTCAGCACAGCTCCCCATTGGGAATGTGCAAATAGTCAGCTCAATTTAATGATGGCACTGCCTCACTATATCAGCAGTTGTGGATTTACATCCACTTTGGACTTCAACATAGCAGTGCAAAAGTCCTGCATTACTGAAGATCCATTTTTATATGAAATATTACGCTGTGTGCTGTGTCTCCTGCATAGGTGGGAGTAATGGACCTCCCCTGGTAATAATGGAAAAAGAGTAAGCATTTAACAGTGGCACTGCCAACGTTTATCCTAATATTAACAAACACAACTTAACTGGTTAATCATATCCAATGCTATCCCTTTCTGGGTGCAAATTATCTGTTATACAACAGCAGTAAACATGCATGAATAGTATGTCTTTGGCTGTGAAACTCTTCAAGATATTCTGAGGATGTGAAAGGTACTATAAATACAAATTCTTCCTTAATTAATTTAGTTGATTAGGGATAAATGCTGATGAAATCATGGGCAGCACAATGGCTTAATAAAACTGAAATAAATACAGAAGTGCTGGAAATACTCAGTAGATCTGTGGAATGAGTTAACATTTCAGATCAGTGGCATTTCATCAGAACCCCTGGGACTGATGGAAGGACACACCTCAGAAATGTCAACTGTGTTTTCTCTTTGCAGCTGTTGTGAGACCTGCTCAGTATTTGCTGGAATTTCTGCTTTTACTTCAGATTCCCAGTATCTGCAGTATTCTACTTTTCAGCTAGAACATCTCCCTGCTCTGTCTGTGTCTGTGACCCTATAATGAAGACATTGAAGGATGATTTTTTTTTTTGCTCTTTGCCAAAGATAAAGATCCAAGATGAAATGAGACCCATCAAAGTAGCACATTTACAGTGAGCCTAGATACACAAAAGCATGGATAATAACTCTACACAGATCATGAGAGAGACTGATGTGGAGAAAGCTCAGACTGAGTCAGTTGGGATGCATTGCTGTATATACAATTTTCAATCCTTGTCAGAATGCCTTTGTTGGTAAAACACAGGTGACAACCAAAAATGAATGACGGGGCTGTTTCTGGATAGAGAATGTTACAGTGAGGATTAGAAATTCAGCCGTTTACAGGCCAACATACTTAATTTACAGGAAGGTGAAATATTTGGGCACAGTCTGACTAGAATTGATGATGTAGTGAAGACATAGCAAAACGTACATGGCACATTTTAAATCATGGAAAAAATTGAGGAAAAGCAGTAATCTACAGAAATTAAGTGTTTTACTGATATTTTAGATACGGTGGATGATACAAATGATTAAAATTGATCATTCACCTTTGAGTCAAAGTTTTGAAATCAACTTAAGTGGAAAACAAATTCTCTCTCAGTCCTTTGTCAGGGTTTTGAGGTGAAGCTTGCTTTGGTTGTGTCAACCAGCTCTGAATAACTACAGCATAGCACAATATCTGAAAATCTCAACCAGAGACAGAATAAGAATGGTTATTAAGTGAAATAAGTATGCTACATGGACACAACAGAGGTGCATTGTTAACATTGGGATAAAGTACCTAACATATGCCATATCTAAGTTTAGAGTATTTGATACTGACAATGCAGATATCACATTCCCTTCCCTGAAACATCTGAGGAAGATAGCAAGTAGAAGAAAAAGGTTGGTTGAGATTGTGCTGGGAAGATGCTTGTCTCCTTTTCATCATTTTACTAATCAAGCTCTGAATGAGAAGGTCCATGTGGAACCTTCTCAACCTATGACCAGTTGGGGCTCTTAAGAAGGCAATTCACAGACACTTAAATTCCTGACTTTGCTCTCTCCATGATTACCTTCCTCCCAGTATGCAAGGAAGGTGACTCACTTCCTCAACTGGAAATGTAAACCAGAGGGAACAGCCTGACAGTTTGTGATGGGAGAATGGGCAGCAGCCCTCCATTTGCCCCAGTCTGGGATCATTGATGGCTGTCTGACTGCGAATCCCCGCGCCTTGCTGGACCCCTAACCCATTTCTCCTACCACACCCACATGGGAGAAAAGTATATAAATGATCTACCTTCTTGCCGCTGGATCCCAGGAGTTATAGGTCATGCCTGGGTGGTCTTGTGGAACAAGAACTGCCAGTCCCTGAATGGCCACCAGCTTCTTTTGACCTGTGCCAAGCCCTGCTGTAAGGTTAGAAATTCACCAAAGCTTGGTGTTCAACATGGTAAGCTTTTAGCTTGTGATGTCTGTTGCCTCCTAACATGCCCACCCCGACATTTCGAACACATTTGTAAATTGGACCCTATGTGAATGACAGATAAGATTCTGCTACATCGTGTAATTTGCTGAAAATTGGCTAAACCAAGGCAAAATAACTTGAAGAGTTCTAACTGCAGATTATTCCTATGGAAATTATGTTGTTTTTGATTTTTTTTTGACTGGTTTAAAATTCTCTATATTTGAAGTTGGACTCACAAATGAAACTAGCCGTGCCCCGAAGCAAATTAATCATGAGATAAATTCTCCTCTTTTCACTTGTTTGCTAACCTTTAAACACAAGGCACCAAGCATTTTAAATGTTTTGAAAAGTTTATTAAGAAGTTGACTACTGTTTATCAATTGAACGAACAAATGGTTTGGTGCAGTTTTGTTAAAGCTATTTTGGTTATTTATCTTAGGATTGCACACAGGTCCTTGACTATAGACAGTGATGAAAAGTGGTGACATTTTGTGATAAATGTAACTTCATTTGCATTCACGGAACTGAGCCAAATGCCCCTGAATAAATCAAGAAATGTTTTTATGTTCAATTTTATTTAAAAGTTCATTCAAAAACATGATTTGGTTGTGCCAGTTGATGACAGATTTTCGGTTTCGTGATTTACAAATGAAGCCAGTCAGAAATGTAAGTACATTTCTGAAAACATTTGTAATTTTGAATGCAAATTGTTCTCAGAGCACCAACTGCCTCACAAGTCTGGTGTGGAATCATAGAATTCCTACAGTCCAGGAACAGGCAAATTTGCCCATCAAGTCTGCACAAAATCTCCAAAAACCATCCCACCACCAATCTCAGTAACCCTGTATTTACCATAACTAATTCACTTAACCTGTACATCCTTGGACACTAGAGGGCAATTATCATGGCCAATCCATTTAACTTTTACATCTTTGGACTGTGGAAAGCAATCAGAGCACCCAGAGGAAACCCATGCAGACATAGGGAGAACATACAAGTCACCCAAGCATGGAATCAAACCCAAGTCCTTGGAACTCTGAGGCAGCAGTGCTAACCACTGTGCCACTGTATGAGTACCATTCAACTTCAAGGTCAATTATGTCACTATCAATATCCAGACATAATGATTAAATAAGGAAACCAAGAATAGTTAAAAAGGGAAAACATAAACTTAAATATACATTGAATATTTCTGCAAAAATATGAAATTAAAAACAAAAAAAATTAAAGTGTAATTGTAAGGTTTGATTAGAAGATTTAAAATAAAAAAAATTAAAAGTGTGTTTGTAAGACAAAGGATGCAAAAATAATAGGGAGAGGAACATTGAATTTCAAAATTTTGAATTACGAGGCAATTTGCATTACAGGAAATGGTAGTGTGTTTTTCTGGTTGTTGGATTCATAGGAGATGCATTCTAGATGAGAAAATAGAGATTAGTAATGAAATAATAGAGAACTTGAATATTCATAAGAAAACAGGACCAGATGGAATGCGTCCAAGAGTACTTAAGGAAATGAGGGTAGGAATGGGGAGAGCTGTGGCTGAAATTTTTTTATAGCTCATTAAATTCAGTGGTATGACAGAACATAGGAAAAAAGATAATGTTTTTCCAAATTTTGAAAATGTCAGAAATAGGAATTATAAGCTATTAACTTGACATCTACAGCAAGAAAGACACTGAAGTATTTTATAAAGGAAGTAATTCAGCATCATTTAACAAAAACAAAGGCATTAATATCAGAATAGCATGGATTTATAAAAGACAAATCATGCCTAACAAATCTGTTGAAATTCTTTGAGGATGTCAAAGAATTTACAATTGATGGTAATGCAATTGATGTTATGTACCTAGATTTTTCAGAGAAAAGTGACAAGGAGCTGCCAAGAGATTTGCTGTTAAAATGATAGATCTTTTGACAATGGAGGATGACATCAATTGGGGAAGAAATTAGCAGAGAGGTATTGATCACTGCCAAGGTAGGTTTAATTGGCTTGCTGTGAAAAGTGGCAATCCCTGCTGAAGGCCACCTCTTGGACCATTACTGCTGATCCTGCTCACTAATACATGTTGCAAAGGCATTGACAGTCAAAGATTCCTTTTTGAAAGGAAGGTGTTGGGTAAACAAAAAAGATATGTAGGGATGTCTCTGTGCAAGTAAATCAAATAAGAAACATTGTACTGAAAAATACAAACTAATTCACACTGTACTAAAAACTAAATATAATTTGATTTCAAAGTAGTATGATTAAATAAGGTAAAAAGGATTCACATGTAAAGCTGGTGTTGAAGGCTTCTTAAATGGAAGTTGTGAAATTAACTAAAATGCTGGAGTGAATAAGCACATTGAAATGATAATGAGATAGTACAAAGCATTAGTGAAGCAGTCAACAATAAACAGAAAGTTTTCTGTCAAGTTTGAAAGATCATACTGAGGTTAACACACTCTGAGTGTTGCAAAACACTAATTAGTACTGTGAATGATATTTTTATGACTGTTAGTTTTGAAGTTTTTTAACAAATTAATTTAAATAGATTAATTGATTTGATTCAATTACAGGTTCATGTACGCGTACACAGAATGTATCACAAGAAAATCCAGAAGTAACTCTTTCCACATTTAAATTTTTTATTCAATAGTTTATAATTATTGAATAGTGTAATGCTAACCCTCAGATACAATTGGCAGCATTCAGAGAAGACAGACAAACATAGTTTAGGGTTTGAAATTGCTGAGCCAGAAAAAGAGGTTTGTAAACAAAGTCTATTATTGTTGGACAGATAAGATCAAGGGAATATATTGCCCAAGGTTGCCTCTGAGTCCAGGATATCATGGGTCAAGTCCCGCTTCAGTAACAGAAGCATATTCTAGGTTGGTACCATGGTGCAGCACTAAGGAAGTGTTGAAGTTTGAAGGTGCCTTCTTTCAGATGAGATTTTAAACTAAGAGTCCATCTGCCCTCTTAGGAGGATGTAACAAATTCCATAGTAAGATTCATGCAAGAGAACAAAATTAGTCTCACTATGCTCACAAAAAAAAATTACCAGTTAGAAAGCAGGAGGCTGGGAGAACACAGGTGCTCCAGATGCTGCCTGGCTTGCTGTGTTCTTCCAGCCTCCTGCTTGTCTACCTTGGATTCCAGCATCTGCAGTTTTCTTTTTGTCCCTAACAAAGAAATTACCACTCAAACAAAGTCAAAACAGAGCATGACAGAGCCATTGATGTTGCATAACCTAACTAAGTACATACAAGTTGTCATGTTGCTTATGTTAGTTCATCATTCTTCAAAGTGTTTAATTGGCTCCATAAGCGTTACACTTGCTCAATGTGGCTACGTTCCCAGTTGCAATCCTCATCTCTGCCCCAATATGGCCAGGGGACTTGAAAGGATACTGCTGGGGAGGCAAGGTTGGCACCACTGCTGTCAAGGTTCAATTCCAGCCTTGGGTGACTGTCTAAGAGGAGTTTGGACATGTCTGTGTGGGCTTCCACCAGGTGCTCCGATTTCCTCCCACACTCCAGAGGAGTGCTGGTTAAGTGGATTCGGCATGCTAAATTGCCCATACTGTCCAGGAATATGCAGGCTATGTGGATTAGCCATGGGAAATACAGGGGTGGGGTATGGGGAATGAGTCTGGATGGGATGGCTGGTGAGCATTCACTGGGCTGAATGGCCAGCTTCCACATTGTAGGGATTCTATGAAATTGTACACTGATCTACAAAGGACCTGAAAGGCTGAATATTTGATTGACTGCAGTCAGCACCATCCAATATAACAAAAACATAGTCAGAGTAAATAAGGAGATGGTAGGCTACAAACCTAATGCTTGTATGTTCGCAACAAATTCTGAAGCAATGTAGATCATATTCAAATAATCTGTAAATATTGCAGTAATACAAATAACATGCCTTTATTTATTCAGAAAGATGCTTAGACCAGAACAATGGCTGTGCTCAAGCATGTTATGCCATCTTGAGCTTGAAGGAACCCACACACAAAACTTGAGAAGCAGCAGTGAGGTGACAGTGAGGCTCCTTTCACAACTAAGTAATGCAAGGACCTATATTTATTTTTCTGTATTTTTGATTGTGGATTGAAATGGGAAAATATTAAACAAAGATTATTGCAATTTTTAAAATCAATTAACCTGACACATTTTTTTTTTCTCATGGCTGATGATTCAAGCAGTAGCAGAAGAAGTAGATGAGCTGGAACCAAGGGCATGTACAATGGAGATTCAGTTAGCAACAAGTAGCTGATTGGTCTGTGGACTAGTGACCAGTTATTGAAGACAAAGGCTCCCTACCTGCCAACAGGTATGTGATTGATGCCCAGCTAGCTGGCCAGATTGGGTCTCTTAGGGGCAATTATCAAGCTTTCAGACCTTCCTCAGTTCAGGAACCGTGTCGGTCTCTGAAGCAAAATCTTCTTTATTTTTCCTTCGGCATAGTTGTTAACTTTGACTCTTAATTATAAGTCAGAGAAATCTTATAAGTCGAGCTGTCCTGTGCCCCTTAAAATGAATGAATACATCTGGAGTAGGAAAACCAAGAAGTTCTACTCAGATCAGCGCAATAACTATCTCAGCAGATGTTGTGCACAGGGACCACTGAGCTGCTTTCCCAGCTTTTCCTGTCACCCACAATGTGTGTGTGTGTGTGTGTGTGTGTGTGAGAGAGAGAGAGAGAGAGAGAGATAAGGGAATTAGAGTTTAACTGGTACAGTTATATCTTTTAAAAATCTTTACATTTTGTGATAACTCTGAGAATAGTGTGATTTGATTTCTAACATGCTATCCCAGTGAGGTGTGACAATGAGTAGCGGTTAACACCTTAACATCTCAAAGGTGTCAAACCAGAGAAATTAGAATTCCAGAAAAAAGAAGCGATCAAGAAATAAAAACCTGAAAAAAATATATGCTGGTGACCCAGAAGACTTCAAGACAAATAGATACATCTGATTGCTGATGATAGTTAACCTTGTGATAACCCAGGGAAGAATACTTCAGAGAATGATACAGAAAGCATTTGAAACCTGACAGGAGATGCACAGGACCGAAACAAATCTGAACCGAAACAACCTGGATGCTGTAAATCAGAGACAAAAATATAAATTACTGGAAAAGCTCAGTAGAACTGAGGAAGTGGACACTTGGCCTGAAATGTTAAATCTGATTTCTCTCCATAGGTGCTGCCAGACCTGGTGAGCTTTTCCAACAATTTCTATTTGTGTCTCAAAAGGAATCTCCATCTTCAAGGCAGGGTACAGGATGTATCATGAGGCGGTGGCCTGTGGGAGCAGTTCCAAGTCTGGGTTGAGCCAGTGAGCCAACCAGATATGAGAATTAAAGCAAAACATCCCTTGTATGAAAGGGAAACATTAAATACTTCAGTAACACAGATGAAAAGATCATAAATTTAAATAAAATCTAAATTGCATTTCCATTTGGCTGTCTCCAGTATACAGCCTAGATTACATGAGTTAGGATTGGAAAAATGTAACTACGAAGGCTACAAGAGCAAATTTGCATATTTCAGGAATGAATAATGAAATCACCAGCAAAATTGCAAACCAAGCCATTTAAAGCAGAGAAATATTCGGAGGTTTAGACCAGAATTTGATTTCTGTTTCTACAGAATAATTTCCAGGAGAGGAGAGTGAAGTCAGAATCATAGCAAAACCTCCATTTCAGCCATGAAGCACAAAAAAAAACCGTCCAGGGCAGCATCAAAGCATGGAAGAACTGCCATTTCTGCACACTGTTAATCTTTAAGGAGGATGAAATACATTAGAAGCTATGGCATCAGAAATAGTATTGGCAGGGCAATTTAGATGCATCATGTAGAACATAAAATTTGACAATGCCAGAGATATTGAGGAAATTATTGCCAATTGTCATGCCATTCACAGTCCAGAACAAAAGGATCCTTTATCTTGCACCAAATTCCCCACAAGATTATATTAATGTATGTACATGATTTGTTTGTTTTCAATAGAAAGTCTTTGGAACATTGGAACAGGGGTAAATCATTCAGCCAATCAAGCCTGCATCATTTTCATTTATGTCCTGGTTGATCATCTGGCCAGTGGCAATTTCCTGTAAAACCATGGTCCATGAAGAATTTTATAAATTTCAGTGGGGTCATTCCTCATTCTTTGAAATGCCACGGAATACAATCTCTTCAATCTCTCCTCAGAAAATGATCCTGCCATCCTAGGGAGAGTCTTTATTGTACTACTTATGTGGTAGAAGTATTCCTCCTTAAATTAGGAGTCCAAAATCAAATGCAATACAACTACAGCAAGATATCATGTATTCAAACCCTCTTATGATGAAGGTCAATATATTGTTTGTTGCACTTCTCTGTTAACTTTTAGTGACTCATGAACAAGGTTACCTGCACTTCCCAACCTTTCAGTATTTGGGCAACATGGTGGCTCAGTGGTTAGCACTGCCGCCTCACAGCACCAGGGTCCCAGTTTCGATTCCAGCCTTGGGTGACTGTCTGTGTGGAGTTTGCACATTCTCCCAGTGTCTGTATGGGTTTCCTCCGGGTGCTCTGGTTTCGTCCCACGTTCCAAAGATGTGTAGGTTAGGTGAACTGGCCATGCTAAATTGCCCATAGCGTTAGGTACATGAGTCAGAGGGAAATGGGTCTGGGTGGTTACTCTTCGGAGCGTTGGTGTGGACTGGATGGGCCGAAGGGCCTGTTTCCACACTGTAGGGAATCTAATCTAATTAGAGACAAAGATTGATTAAAAAATATCCTGACTTCCTAAGTGAAAAAAATATGTACTTACTCACCTCATAAATATTTGCTAATCAACCCATTCTGAAGCAGGAGTGCCCGGTTTAAATCTCACCTGCTTCAGAAGTATGGACACAACTTCTGCACCACAAGCATCTCCCTTTTGTCCATGTTATATTCTATTTGTTCTGTAATAATCCATTCAAGCAGCCTGACCACGTCTTCATGAAGCCACCTTGCATCCTCCTCACAACTGACATTCTCATTCAATTTGGAGTCATAAGTCAACTTAGAAATATTATAATTGGTCCCCACATCCAAATTATTTATCTAGACTGTGTACAGCTATGGGCAGGGTACTGAAGGGCTGTAAGATACATATGAGCATCAGCACCTGCAAGTTCCTCTCCAGCCACTCAACTGTCCTGATTTGGAAAAAATCATCAAACCTTCACTGTCAGTGTTCAAAATCTTGGAACGCCACCCCCTCCCCCAACCATATCTTCCCAGAATCTGTTGAATTTTGGAAAATAACTACCAATGCATCCTTTATCTCTCAAGCCACCTCAAGCCACCTCCTTCATCTGAGATGAAGCTCATCTAGACCAGGGGATTTATTGAACATTAACCCAGTTAATGTTTTAAGTGCTAGTTCTTTACTGATATTACTTTATTTTTGTTCCTTAGTTCATCAAATCCTTTGATCATCAAGAAATTTTGGGTGATGTCTTCTATCATTAAGACAGATTCAAAGTAATTGGTTACTGCGCCATTTCCCTACTCTTCATCATAATTTCTTCTGTTCTCACCAACAGTGAGTCAACATTTTTCCTTCCAATTCTTTTTCGTTTTCATATTCAAAAGAAAACCTTTTGCAGTGCTATTGCTGCAGTTATATTTCTTCATGAGTTTGTCATTCAGATTCTCTTGTTCCTTTCTTGATCAGTTTCTTGCTCATCCTTTCTTGGGTTCCAAATTGCTTCTAATGCTTAGCTCACCATGTTTTCTGATATCCTTATAAACAACCTCCTTTGATCTAACACAAAATGTAACTTCTTCCATTAACCATGGCTGATTTGCCTTTCCTTTTGTGAGTTTGTGTCTTAGATGAATACAGGGCAATCTTGATTGACAGAACAATCCGGTGGGGAACATTTTGTTCAGATAATCGAATGTTTGGATAATTGAGTGTTTGAATAACACAGTTTACCTAAGCATCGGGACCTTGAGACCTTGTTCAGATAATCCACAATTGGGATAATTGATGTTCGGATAACTGAAGTTGTACTGTATTTATCCATTGATAGAAGGAAATGGTTATATGAAATACCGCACTATCTTCAAATATTGTGGTGTATTTTCATAATTCATGATTAGCAACTTGCCATTTCATAATTTCATTTCCTTGGATTTAAGAACCGATTTTCAGAATGGACAATATTGCATTCAGACTTAATGTGAAATCTTATCAGATCATGGTCACTGTTTCCAAAAAGGGTACTTTACAACAAAGTT